>NC_134312.1:36184229-36431043 GCF_964195595.1 Calonectris borealis | reverse complement strand
ATAAAGAGATAAGATACAAGTGTTCTTTTGAAAAGCATAAACAAACAATTTTGTCAGTATGTTTAAATAGTTAAAACAACAAGGATAGACTTATCCTAGAAAATTTTGGTTTATGTCCAATCTGGCTGGTGAGGGAAATTTTCAAAACCAAATGGTCTCACGTTGATTCTTCATTACCTATGTTGTGCTGTAGAGAAAAAGAAAAAGAAAAAAAGAAAAAGAAAGAGAGAGGAGAAAAATAAAGGCCTCTTGTCACAGTAAATCTGATCCATCCATTAGACATCTAACTTATAAAATATTTATAATCAGTTCCATCTTGGGATCTTGAAGTTTGCTCTCTCCCAGTGATATTTGATAAGAGCTATTGTACCATTTCAGCATTATCTGCAAGGATCAGACTGGGATAGTAGTATTTGCACAAATACAGTTTAAGCATCTACAAATCATTTTACACCAGAAATCCACCACAGGATTGGTATAGAACAAAACAAATGAGCCTGAGTAAACACAGAAATACATATAAAGCGTGATCTTCTCTCCCTGGCATTGCTGAATATTTGCTTTATTGTCTGGAAATATGTGGAGTATATTTCTTCCCTCCCACTGTAAAACCGTGCCCATGGGGTTTTGCAATAATGACAACTACCTTTGAAAGAAAACCTGTTGCATTTTTTTATAATACTGAAATCACTATTTATGACAAAGAAATAGTGCATAAGTCTTACAGTCTCAGCAATAGCCATAATTAACACAGTGCAATTAAGTACATTTCCCTGGCCAGGTTAAAATTTTAGTCCCACCAGTAACAATAAGTCACGGTTTAGACATGCAATGGCTAAACCAAATGACAGCTAAGCTGTGATAAAAGCTCTCTGTACACGTGCTCTTCCTAAGAAGTACACACAGGAGAACTTGAGTTAGCTTGACTCTCTTGACAGTATTCTGGATTTAAATTAAATTAGTTGACAGCAGTTCCATGGTAAAAGTTTCTGGCTTTGGTCATTTAGTCTGTTATTTCAGCAGACAAAAATGAAGAAATATGCACAAAAATGTATATTTGTTTTGATTGCAAAACTCAGCAATGATAAGATTTCTTATTATATAAACACCCTGGATTACATAAATTCATCCTGGATTTGGGCTCAAACTTTTTCAGATTAAACTGATAATCTCCATGGTATGTCTTAAATTAAAATTCCTGGTTTAGCTTTACAAATATAACTATAACAACAACTGGAACAACAAATTATGTAATTGACATTGGTGGGTATGACCTGTGAAGAGCCAATCCAAAGCAACTTTGTTCTTAGTGAAATTTCTAGATCATTTGTCTGGATTATCCATCTGTCCTCCTCACTACAGAGATTTTAACTTTAGTAGGAATCTAAAAATCTTGGCATTCAAATTTTAATTTTATGGCAGCAAATGGGTTTTTAGAATCAAAGGTCTTCTATCCTGATAATTCCCTGAAGTATTTTCAATTATTCTGAATATTCTTTATTTACCATTTTGAAGTAATTTTTTCTGAAGACTTTAACCAACCTACAAAGTATGACACATTATCTTTAATCAAGGCAAATGGTAAAAGCTTTAGAATGTCTCAGGCTCTGCATATTGGTCATGCCAGAGTTTTATTGCTCATTCGGATGTATCCTTTTCTAAATCCAAATGAGGAGATACAGGGTCCATTTCCAATTCTGACTCTAATACAAGAACTTTAATCAGACTTTAGTCTGAAGCAATATTCTATAAAGTCACAACACAGGTATATTTAAACAAAGAAATTCCTAGCTGCTGTGAAACCCTCTCTACCTCATAGCACAACTCACATTTCCATGCAGTGTTATTCTCTTTCCCAACTTAAAGTGACATCCTCTGAGGGCTGTGTTAGAAAGCAGCAGCAGGAGCAAATGCCATTATGGGAGAAACCCTCCCCTGAATTGGGTTGACACCATCTGAAGCAGGCAGCAGGCAGGCAGTCCCACACCCTTAGGTGAAAGTCCCAGCTTTCCCTCATTCCTGAAGTATAGGCAGCAGGAGAAGCTGAAGCAGCCCAAGCCATAAACGCATATTTTGAAAATGAAACAGTAAAGAGTGTCTCAGATAACTAGGACAGAATCAATCTTTCTTAATGCTATTCCTGGTTTTCCAATATGATTTATATCCTCCTTTTAAGTTTCAGAAAGCTGTTCTTTATGAAAAATTTTTGTCAGACATAGTGGTCCTATGTAGCCTCTAAATGGTTTCTGTCTTTTGGGTTTGGTGTTAGAGTCTTCAGAGAGAGAGAGAGTCTTAACTGGGTCTTAGGCCAGAACAGGTTTAAATTGTCTTCATGTCCTGGGATATTTTTGGACCCACAGCTGAAAATAAACAACACAACCTTCCCTATTTCCCGACCTTTTCCACATGCTGAGCTATTGCTCAAGGATTCTGCAGGTGTTTATTCAGTAGAAATTTGCAGATATCTTTCAAGATGAAAAAGAGCAAACCCAGGAGGGCAGAACTGAATTTCTAAGTGACCTGATGAGTTTACAGCAGTGGAGACTGTAAGTTACTGAGTAAAATCTGTACTAAAAAAAAAAAAAAAGTCCAGAACAAACAGTACAGAAACAATGGATTATCTTTGATTTTAAAAACATTTTTTTTTTATCTGAGTGGAATAGAGATATTTTCCTCCTTTATAATCACCTGTCATACAGATGATGACAAAGAAAAGCTTAAAGAACTTTCATATCAAAAAACCCGATTACCTTTGGTCTGAACAGATCTATCTTCAATGCTTTTGTTATTTTTGAACTAGTTGGCTGAGAGACAGAGACATTTTAACAGTTAGCTAAAAGCAAAACAAAGCAATCCTACCCTAGCTTAAGATTTACACACAAAAATACAGATATTAAAGAAGTTGAAAACCAAATTTAATTATCACTGGGCTGAATTTCATTATTTTGATTCAGGTTTATGATCTTGTCTGAGTTGAAAATCTATGCTTGTGTTTAGAGGAAAGAAAATCCTGATATTCCCTAGTTTTCTGCATAAAAGCAGTTTCAGGCATTTTGAACTGTCTTTGACTGTAACATTGTCTTCTAGAAGAAGACAATTTTACTGGCCCACCACCCTCCTTTCGAAATTAATCTTTCACGGAAAATCCATATTACATGAACAACCTTAAAACTGGGCTCTTGACTCTAATGTGTTCATAATTTTGAGAACCAGAGGGCTGCGTCAGAATTAGAGGCCATGTTTGACCTCTTTGTTATTATGAATTTATAAATTTATATCTGTAAGAGATTTTTCACTGGACTACCTTAATAAAAAAAGTCCAAATAGAGCAAATTCCTGAGTAAGTTAGCAAGAAGACAAGCAATAGCAGTGCACTTTCCATTTTAGTCTGTGTTTTTGCTTATATAAAATCCTTCTGCCATTGTTAATAGTATCAGGGAATGGGTTCAAATGGTTTAGGATATTTTTTTAAAAATAGTGTACCATATTGCTTTAGTCCCATGTTAAAATGTTGAGATCACTACAAACAACCCTTCTGCGGGATGTTCATTCCCCTTTGCATCTATATTAAGAAGGAAACAAACAAGAATTTCAGTAAGAGGAAAGAGAGCACAGTGTCAATATGGTAAAGCAGAATAGCAAGGGGTCTATGCAAACACCACATGAAAAATTACCCTTGAGGTCCCACACTGGTGTTCAGAAATTGCTCAGATCCAGCAATGCACCAAGGTCTGCTTCACTGACCTAGTTTGGACTGTGGAAACAACCAACCCTGAGTTAAAGACAGGCCTGTGAGACACTGCTGTTCCTTCCACAAACATATTTTCATGTTTACATTATTTTGTACAGCTCAGATATACTCCAACTTGAGCTTTAAAGCTAGAAATATTTAAGTGTGCATTTTTCATACAGAATCTATCCCAGGTTCCAATTTTTATTGCTGTAACTTGTTTACAGAGACCTGTATCTGTCTCACAGATGGTGTCTAAGCCAGTGTTTCCATCCGCAGACCTTTTCTGAATCCTTTTAATCTGTGACAAATTAAAGCAATGTAAGATTTCAGTCTATTAGGGTTATCATTCTCCAGAATGGGAAAATAGATATACTTTATTGTTTTTCTTTTTTTTTTAGCATTCATTGGATTTTAAAAGAAGTATGTCCAAATACACCCAAAAAGATTAACATAACACTGGGAAATCTGCCAGTTTCATTTTATTGTTTGCATTACAGTGGCACTTAAAAGCTTTATTGGCAATGCCTGTACTAGTAAACTACTCTGCACAGGTGTGAGGGAACAGGCAATGGCACACAGGCATTCCTATTGTTACCTTGTTAACATGGTTGTCACCTGGGGCAGCTAGCGTTTGCACAGACAGTTCCTGGGTGCAGTTCAGGGGACAACACTGACCAAGCCAATCCCAAAAGGCAGTCTGAAGGCACCCTATTTTGAAGGGTAAGAGATTTAGCCATCTGGATGTGAACTGTGCCATGACACTTGCTCTCAGAGCTAGAGAGTGGTGCCTGGTTTGCTTCCTTTAATACTATAAATGCAATTGTTACAGACTTGTATCTTGGTGCAGCTAAAATAAATTGTACCTATCTCAAGAAGCTAAAGGCTCCAATGTAAAAGGAGAGCAGTAAAAAGAATCTCAGAAAACATCATTGGAATTCATGCCAACACAGCAGGGTCTTGCTGCCTCCTGTTGTCTGGACCTGGTAGAGATTTACGACAATACTAATGCTAATAGTGGGCCATTAGCTTAAAAAGTTATGCTTATATCCTCTGGTTTCAGATTCACTTTCCATAACTGATCTAACTGGGAGTGTTGTTACATAGCATTTGTTCCACATTATGTTTTTCCTTTTATGTTTTTCACATTTGCACTAAGAAGGATAGGCACGGTGCAGAAAACAAAACCAAAACCAAAATTAAAAAAAACAAAACCAAAAAACAACCCACAATAAAGAAGTAGGATGTGAAGTAAGAAAAGCTTGTTCTGAGGAAAGAAGAAAGGAGAAGAGGAAGAAAAAGGGAGACTTGATAAGACAAGGCACTGGTTCAAAAGCCAAATAACATAGAACTGCACCTGGGGAAAGGAAAAAATCTCTTAATATCTGTTTTTTGAAAGGGGTTTATAACCCTTTGCTTTTCCTAATGGAGACTATAGAGCAGCAAAGGATGTGTGAACAGATCTCTACTCCTAGGGAAGTCCGTCAAAAGATTCTTGCCCTGCTGAATGTTTTCTTTGTTGGAGAGGGAAATGTCATGGGGACTTATATCTGCCAAGGTGAGTGTATAACACTTCCAGAGAAAAGCACACAGGACAGTCCATAAAAAGAGAAATTGAAGGTTTATATAAGCTATACTTCAAGATTTGCTGAAAAGAAGTCTGTTTTAAAAATACAGACACTCTGAATTCCCTTGTTACTCTGGTTATTTAAGATGTCTGGCCTACAGTTTTTCTGCTATGGTTTATATTTATGGTTCACCTCTAAATCCCCTAAGTAACAAATATTCCATCATGCCCTTCCATGTGGATGTGAAGTTTCTTGGGGAAATGTAAAAAAAAAAAAAAAAAAAAAGAATCCGCCAAACTAAAAGCTTTCCCTCTGTTTTCTTTTCCTTCTTATTCTCCATTATTCCCATCACTGTTCTATTTCATGTACTTTCCTTCCCTCATCTTGTTTGATTTCTGGTTTCTCTTCCGTCACTGTCTCTGTGTATCCCCAGTGACAACACAATACTTCTTTTTCCCAGTTTTATTTCTTTTCCTGGACTCCCATAATAACTAGCTTCCTATAGTTGCTCTTCCTTCAATATTATACTTCTCATATTGGTATATATCCCTCTCTGTCTTTATACTCTGCTTGATACTTCTCTCTCCTGTTTGTGGTTGATACTTCTCTCTACTTTTTTTTCTCTTAGCTTTCTCTTTTTCTCTGTCAGTGTTTTAAGCATCCACTTCCATCTAATGGATCCTATCTTTTTCGTAGCAAGAGAGAATATTCATTCTTTCAGGATATGTTGTAGGGCAGGGCTGCATCTCCGGGATTTTTTGTGGTTTAGGTTTACTTAAGGTAAATCTACTCTTTACTATGAGTAAGATGACATTACAACTTCAGACATATCAGAGCACATTCTGTTGTTACCGGTCCATTTCCAGTTACTTCCTTTAGTATTTTTCCCATCATATCTTTTTCTTCTTTCTTTTTTTTTTAAATTTGTTGGGTATATTGTTCATACTAAGGAATCTGCTTTTTTTACATTTGTACATTACATCAGTAAAAATTAATGATCTATGAAACAGCCCTGTGCATTTATGAAGCTTGTTACGTAGACTAGAACAGTGCCGAGTGAGATGTGCAAATCCTATCTGGTGCATCGACAGGAGGGACATGTCAACTCATAGACAGACTTTAAATATCTATAATCAATTACTGAAGTAGTCCACAGAATAGCTGTGCTCTTAGCTGCCAAAATTTGGGTGACTGCTTGGTTAATAAATCTTTTGTTTCTCATGTGAGTAGCTAGGATTGGAAACTATCTCCAAAATCTTGATTCTCATGTTTGCTTTACCTGAGTTCAGAAAGGATTTAGTTGCTTGGTTAATATGCTTAGAATATGAGCCAGACAAAAACCCTGATAAAATAGCTCCAGCTGTAAATCAGTCTCTCTTGGCTATATAGGCTGCGCAGGCAGTCAGTTGCTGCAATTAGTTTTTGGAAATAGACTCATTTGGTTAAGCGGTACAGGCTTTCTGAAGAGATGGAGGCAAATCAGTCATATTTTGGTTGTGCATTTATAGCTGAGAGTGAAAAGGTATCATCAAGGACATGTTGGCTTTTGTAAGTATAATCTAAACAAAATATTTTTTTCACTCATCAACATATATGTCTAATTAGGAGTCTTAAAAGGCAGAGCATAAACATATCTTATAACAAAAGATGTGGTTTTGTTTACTAAGGCAAAATCATGACAGTTATATTACTTTAAGATTGCAGTAGGTTTATAAATGGCTGATTTTCTTCTTCCTTCAGATGAAACACTTCATATTGTGGGATATTATTTTTTTGTTGTTTTTCTTTCCCCAACATTTCTGTTACCAAACATCATATGTGATTATCAAAGACAAAAAGTCACTATGATGTCACCCAGAAATAATATAATCTTGTAAGAAGTATATCAGATGTATTTTGGATTTTCAGTCAAAAACTTCCAGCAGTGTGAGACTGACTAGCAAATATTAGTCCTACACCTGCCTTCATAATGATTAACATACTGTCTGCAGAAGGAACTTTCCAATCTGGAACTTTATTAGCAAATATTTTGTTTATGGTGTTTGGGATGGAGAACATGGTAAAAAGAATGTGTGGGAGCATTAGGCTCCTTCTGTGTGTCTTTATTGTGTCAAGTCATTACATTTACTACCTGTTTGATATTCAAATATTAAGTAGATTTGTCTTTGCCAGACTTTTGGCTTAATAAGAATGTCAAGTCTTAAGTCAAATTCTTCCAGAACTGCAAAAAAGTAAAACTCAAGTAGTATTTGTAAAGGCAAAAGAGAGAGGTTTTTAAAATCGTTACCCCTTAGTAGGATAAAGCTTTTTTTTCAGTGAGAACATGGTTTCCTTCAGTATCAGATGTAACATCAGAAATCATGTTAGTGCAGTTTTGTGCTACATTAGCACACTGACCTCCTAATGGATAGGAAATTTGCCTTTATGTTTGAAGGTCATTAGTTTCCTTCTAAGTTTCTATTTTTTTCCAAGCTGCTCTTTTACATAAATATTTAACCTTGAATTCATAGGTTGCTTTTTCGTCATGCACAAATATTTAACAGTGAATTCTGTGCCTGTCATTTAATAACTGGAGGAAAGACTTTCAGCTATCAACTTCACCTAACGGGAGGACAATTTTTGTCTTCATTTAACAAAGGTCTTACGATCCCCTGCCCCTTCCACTTTAATTAGGAAACTGTAATTTATTAATAAACACAAATATAAGTATGAAGTACCCGAATAGTATGGGTTAAAAAAAATGGCAAATTGGCTCCCTGTAGGGCAACTTGGCAAACCATTCCAGCAATATACTTTTACTCAGATCTCAAATAAAACAACAATAGTCAGCACTTAATGAATTTATATCACATTTTATGTCTTTCTACACATCATTTGATGTTTTGTTGTCTGCTGGTGCTTTTAGAGATTTCCCTTGTTGATAATGTTTTTGTGTTGCTACCAGGTCTAATTTGGCTTTCAGCTAAGCCTTTGAATTTTTTATAATAAAGTAATTTACAGATGCTAGAAGATAAATTAGCACTGCAAATGCAGTTAAATTGCATAATCACACAGATTGATTTTGTGTTAGCCTTTGAGATGTATAGATACCTTGTGGCATCTCTGTCAAGGAAAGGCAGTGAAAGCAAAAACCTTTCAATTTCTCTGGAAAACAAGGAAAAACATCTCAAAGGACTAGAGAGAGAAACAATACAGCTGTTTTCACTGAAATGCCTGGTGGTTTATAAACGTTCAATATACAGGTAGCATTCAATATTGACATTAACTGTGCCCCCACACTTGGCATGCATCACAAAATACCCTCTCACATAAAGCACAATTTGTATGTACAGCAAAGAGTGGGATTTGTTTGTTTGTTTGGTTTGTTTTGGCATTGTCATTGATTCAGAAGGAAAAAATATAATTTAGACTTCAGTGACTTTTGCAGTTTTCTTATGTTCAGAAGAGACTTCTTGAAACAATTACGGTAACCCAGGATTAATGTGATCAGGAGAATATGTCCAAGAACACTTGCAGAATACAAAATTATCCCTCTTGTGGATAAAAACATTTCACTTAATGTAAGGAGCTGTGAAGTTTTGTGTGAGGGTAAGTGCAAGTTGGCTGCTAGCATCTTATGAGCAGAACACTGTCACTTACAGGGATACCCAGAGGTAACCACAGCTTTGTTTCAGTATTTAAATGCATGAGGTGGGACTTTTAGAGATTCTAGGTACCAAACCTATGATCAAAACACATTGTCCTCAACTGCTGGCCATGGCAGTAGGCACCCCTGTATTTTTTCGCTGGAGTCAGGAGAATAAACTACCTTAATCTGCAAGGAAAAATTTTGAAATACTTTATTTTACTGCATTCAAAAAAGCAAGGCTTTTTGTTGCATACTCACAGTCATAAAGCCATGAAGATAAATGCAGGGCAAGCCCTGGTGATGCAGATAGCTGAACAATGCATAAGTCATCTGGAAACAGTTTGCAATTAATAACTCTAATGCTCACTGTAAGTCACCATCACTGGTGACACTCACATGCACTGACTGATTGGTCTTTGAGCTTATGATTGTAATGTTTTCCTTTCAAAAGACAACGTGGGAGTTCATCAGCAAAGGCAGGTAAATCACAACCTGGTATAGAACTCATAAAAACAAAGAACATAGAAACAGGATAAGAAAAGTGGGGGAAAAACTTTTCAGGGCAAATATATAGGCCTGACTAAAAAACCTGTAAAAAAAAATAAAATCCAAAATAAATAGAATGGTAAATATATCTTGAAAAACAAGAAAGTGGAGGCAATCGAGTGAATGAAGCAATGCATGGGAAATGAGGAAAATACCTACATACTGTGACTTACAGAATTAGGTTAATTCATTTTTCCTGGAACTGTAATATAGTTTCTGTATGGAAATAACCTTTTTAAGTGGACATTTCATGGTTGGATGAGAATTTGATGTTGTCACATTTATGTTGCTTTATTTTGTTTTTTTTTTAAGATTGTCTTCGCTTCTTCATCTTATACTTAGTTTACTAACAGTTATGGAGCAAAAATTCAGTTAATAAGATATAAACATTCAGTGTCAACATATGTATTTAATATTACTTTTTATGGTTGATTGCCAGCGGATCATCATCTTTGTGCAAGATGTGTTGACAAGTTTCTATAAAACTCACCTCAAAATAAAGAATTAAGAAGCAATGTGACATTTCTATTTGTTACATTCTTCTGTTAAATATGTTGATGAATATGATGAATGCTGAGGGTGTTTTCTGAGAACACACTGAGAAATAAATTAGTTATAATTGAAATTATGGGGCAAAAGGAACATGTTCTCTGCTATGCTATGTGGAAAGTAGTTTAAAAAAAATCTGAAATGTTAACATTTTCTCTCCAAAAACAGTTTAAAGAAACAAAGAGTACTTTATCTAATTTAATTACTTTTTCCATTAAAAAAAGGAGACAAGAATTAATAAAATACTATGGAGGCATGAACTAGATGAATCATTATTTAACATAGTAAAAACATTATTTTAGGTCTCATTAAGGTATGGGTACACATATATATCAGTATTCTGACTTATAGCCTGGAATCTAGTTGGATAATTTGCTGCATGTTCAAGAGCATGTTTGAAAGGATTCCTTCTGAGTCAGAACCTGTGCTGGACAGATTTTTGCAATATGGGGCAAAGGACGATTTAACATTAAGGGAAACAAACCAGCAGTTTATACAAAGGCTGGTTTGAAAATATATGAATATAAGTTAGGGAGACATATTGTTGTCAATCAAGAGGAGACTCAGCATTTGAAAAGGAAAGTTACAGATATCTTCTTTTTCTGTATAAAACAATCTATTTAATCTAATGTATTTACCCTTGCTAAAACAGTTACAAACTAAGGTCGGATTGTTGTTATGCTGACACAGACAAATCTGAACACACAGAGAAAAAGGGAGAGTCAGTCAAAGCCTCTGTGTTTGAAAACAACAATGCAAGGAAAGAAAAAAATGGAGAGAGAAAAAATATCTCTTGGGGTTACTCTTTCATTGTTTCCCTAGACTGTGTTTGTGCAAATGAAGAATCTCTAAAAAAAGACAGGAAACTCAAAAGGAAATTGAAGTTAAGCTAGAGTGAAAAATTATAGAATCGTAGAATCATAGAATGGTTTGGGTTGAAAGGGTTCAAATATCACCTAGTTCAAACACCTCTGCCGTGGGCAGGAACATCTTTCACTACATCAGGTTGCCCAAAGCCCTGTCCAACCTGACTTTGAACACTACCAATGATGAGGCATCCACAACTTCTCTGGGCAACCTGTTCCAGTGTCTCATCACTCTAATTGTAAAAAACATCCTTTCTTTTATCAAATCTAAACCTACCCTCTTTCAGTTTAAAACCATTGCCTCCCCCTACTGTCACTACAGGCCTTTGTAAAAAGTCTCTCTGTCTTTCTTATGAGCCCCGTTTATATATTGAAAGGCCACAATAAGGTCTCTCCTTCTTCTCCCCAGCTCTCTCAGCCTTTCTTCATAAGAAAGGTGTTCCAGTCCTCTGATCATTTTTGTGGCCCTCTTCTGGACCTGCTCTAACAGGTCCATGTCTTTCTTGTACTGGGGGCCCCAGAGCTGGATACAGTATGCCAGGTGGGATCTCATGAGAGCGGGGTAGAGGGAGAGAATCACCTCCCTCGACCTGCTGGCCGTGCCACTTTTTATGCAACCCAGAGTATGATTGGCTTTCTGGGCTCTAGCCGCAATGTGCATCAACAAAGAAGAGTCAGATTTTGAACAGTTGATGAAAAATGTTCTTGAAAGAGAGTTAGAAAAGGAAATTTAAAAAAATAAGGGGCTAAAAAGAAGGAAAAATATATTGCCACTTTTGAGGCAGGAAGGAATCACCTCTTCAGGCTTTGGATATCTAGGAGTTAACTGTCCAGGGCTAAGCATCTAGGACTATTGATCCTCTCTTGTAAGTGCAGATTGGCAGACATCCTCCAGAGAGCTCATTATTCCTTTCATCTTGACCAGTTTTCTTAGGCTGGCATGAACTGCCTTCCAGAGAGGCCTCTCTTCACTGATTGTACAAGGAGCTTGGATAACTCAGGTTAGGTAAGAAGAAACCCATGTTTACATTAGATTGCCCCCTGCACTCTTTATGTCTGACAAAGCAAGAATCCTATATAAAATTGACATAGCTCGCCCTTGCACTGGGTTAGACTCGTCCTCATCTTGAAGGAAATGGCATTAAGTCACTTTATAACATCATGCGCTGTCACTGACAGCATATTCTACTTTGAAAAGAGTTCCCAACTCAAGGTATTGATAAAATATACTTGTTAGTGAATATGCAATTGCAGAGAAAGTTCATAGAGTACATAAGGGGATAAGACTCTTACATAAGATGCTGAAAAATGTTGTTCTCTATAACCCTACTAGTCCCGACAACAATCCATTAAGACATTTTGAAAAGCAGCTTTCCTTAGAAATACTTCATATCAGAGAACAGAGTGGTTTTGTAATATATTTAACAGTTTGAAGACTTATAAGAAAACAAAACTATAAAGACTTGTTTGCTGTTAGTCCTTGATGTATCAAGACAGCATTGGTAGAATTATGTAATGTGCCTATTTAAAAAAACTATATTGTAAATTGAGATTCTTTTGGAATTTATTATACAATCTCTTTGAAGCAAACTATGTTCTACAGTAATTAATTATTGTTCTATTACTTGTGCTCTTGCTATTTGTTCCATACACTTGAATTTTCTATCTCAGTGCGGAAATAAACACAAGTTAGTATACAGCTTAAAATTTTGCCAGTAGAACTTTATTTTTTTTAATATTCAGTAAACACTAGTCCATCACTTCTGAAAGAAACCTTTTTCACTAGTCCATTGCATATGCTCTGCTAGTCTGTAAATTTGATAACGCTTCAGAGTGAAGAATATCTAGATAAATCAACAGTACCAGTTCCCATACAACCTTACATTTTCCTTGGAGGTATCTTATGCAAGAACTGACCAGGTTGAGACTGGATTACATGATAAAATCTGACATTACTGCTACACGATGCATGATGAATGAGGGCTACTACAGCTCCAAAGTTCCATCATAATCCAATAGCATCCCACACTCTTCCATCAAATAAATTCGTGTATTAGAGGTGCTTTCCTATAGTAAAGTTGCAGTCTTTTGCCAGGTGAGGTATTTTTAGTTGCAATATCATTTTGCCAGCTTGGTTTTTAAAAGGCAGGTTTCTGTGCATAAGACTACGCTCCTGTCTATCCTAACACTGAGCAAACAAATTTGCTACAAAACTAACCTTACTGGAAGAAAGACAAGCATGTCAGGCATCTGGAAGGGGAAAAAAAAATATGTTTGGATAAGCCAAAAAGTATAAGGAAAATATGAAAGAAATAAATACCCGTTAAAGGAAATGAAAGGAAATTAGATACCTATATCTTCAAGGAGTCGTTTGTAAATACAAAAGAAAGTAGAAGTAGTAACATAAACATCGAAGTATAGCTCTTTATTAGCATCTGAGGGGTTCACACAAAGCAGAGGATTCAAGCCTAAAGATAACATAAAGCTTACTTTTGAACTTCCTTACAGTTGAGCTGACATGTTCCAGGCTTGTTCCTTCCAGCTAAACTTGGTGTGCTCTATTGTTTATAGCTGTGGTCAGGTCAATGCAGTAATCGGGGATCAAGTGCTGAGACTGTGATTCTTTGCATCAGCCCAAATCCCCGTGTCAGCTAGAGCGAGGAGGACACCCCTTCTGTACTCCCAGTAATGAGTGATGTGACCTGGGACTCACTTTGCCCTGGTGAAACAGCTGTGTACAACAATCAGTAGCAGCAATATCATGAGCTGTGATGACAGCTCTCTCACACAGAAATACACCGATAACAGATATTTTTATTCTGCTGCTGAATTGAATGAGAACAGCATTTTTTGGGTTCAAACTACAATATGAATCCTGAAAAATGTCATCTGAATTAAGAAATAAATGTCAATAATCCCATTTGACCCAAATCAAAAATTTTACAGACACCTTGTAAGAAAAGGCCTGCATTCATTTTAGCAGGTTTTTTTACTTGCATAATTAATTGAGCAAGTTGTCTGAACCATCTGAGCCCTCTGTTCCTCTCAGAAAGGTACCTTCAATACCACTGTGTAGAGAGCTTTAGACAGAGAGATGGATTATCTCTCTCTTCTGTATTTATAAAAATGTCTTTTCCTGGTTTGATTTGAAATATTAAGACATCGAAGGATACTCAAACCATCTTATATGCAATACCATTAGAAATACGTGGTGACCAGGAAACTGAGCTGCTTTATCATTTATAGTTTACAGATTATTAGAAGCTCTTTCCTGACTATTGATTTATGGTTCCAAATGCCTTTCTAGAAGAGATTACAATATTTTCCAGTCCTGAAGAGGGGTGGAACGTTATCGTATCTAATGGCTCCTCAGTACATTGGGGTGGGGATTCATCTCATTCAATTTTAGAAGCCCATGGTGTAGACATTTATAGCTGAGATAATTATCTGGGGCTTGCTTTATAGTCAATGGAGAAAATAATGTTACCTATAGGAAATGATTCATCTGAGGACACCTAGAATCATAGAATCATTTAGGTTGGAAAAAGCCCTTAAGATCATTGAGATCAACCATAAACCTAACACTGCCAAGTTCACCAATAAACCATGTCCCTAAGTGCCACATCTACATGTCTTTTAAATACCTCCAGGGATAGTGACTCCACCACTTCCCTGGGCAGCCTGTTCCAATGCTTGATAGACCTTTCGGTGAAGGAATTTTTCTAATATCCAATCTAAACCTCCCTTGGAGCAACTTGAGGTCGTTTCCTCTTGTACTATCACTTGTTACTCAGGAAAAAAGACTGACACCCACCTCACTACAAGCTTCTTTCACGTAGTTGTAGACAGCAATAAGACGGAAAGAGCTTTGTGCTGAAACAACCCATATTTCTTCATTGACTATAAGGACAAGTTTAAACATTTGGCTCAGATATTGTTCACTTCAAAATTTATGTCTGCTTTTAAAGAGATAAATCTCACCCTGCATCATAAGTCATGTCAAAATTTAGGCAAGAATTTCTTATTTTAAAAATTATAGCAATTTAATAATATTTCTATAATTTCAGATGTATTTCTATAATTTCAGATGTAAAAATACTTATATAATTTCAGATAAGAAAGCAATGCTAATTTTACATTTCCTGAGATTCATAAAACTTTGATTATTATTTCTCATATTAAGCAATGTGATGACTTGAAACAGTGATTTTCTTAATGAAGGATGATGAAAGGAAACATAACAATGAAAATAATTTAGCTTCCTAAAAGGGGATTGTCTTTCAGCCCACACAGCCCATCAAAACTGTAATCACCGCAATGAACATTTCTATAAATTTCTCCTTTTTTCTTTGTCGGTTTAACATCTTGCTAAATAGAAGAAGGTAACAGTTTAACTTTTAAGTGAAAACCTGCAGGGATCATTTAGCTTCCAAACAAGTGATTTTATGCTAAAGTGTAGTATAGCTGATGTACCTTGACCATCTTGAAATTACAGGGACTTGTCATTTTTAATTTTGGAGGCATGTGCATAAGTGACATTATTTATTGTTAGCTTTTCTTTCAGAAATGGTAGACTGTCTTATAAGTGACTGTATGAATAAATAGCTTTTCCTCATAGATTATAGTAAACATACTGTCAAATAATATATCATGCACACTACTGTATCAGAAATATTGTATCTCACTGCAGCAGGCTACAAACTGCTTAAACATAAATCAAGCACTTACTGAAAAAGAATAGAGAAAAACAGATTAATGTATGTAAATAAAAACTCCAAACACCAGTTTGTTTCATCTCCTTTGTACAGAGAATGTGACATCACAGATATATGTACTGGTTTATTACAGGTTAGTTTTTAAAGCTCATTTCATTAACAAATTTCATGAAGAGTATGACATTTGAGAAAAAAGAGTCAATTTTTTTGTTTTGTTTTTGTCTTATGGTAATCAACATGACCTGCCAGGCGTAAAAGCGGCTTTGATTATTTAATCCACATTGGGAAGCATGCAGCTAGTTTTATGAAAAGCTGACTGCTGTGTACGGTTTTATGAGGCAACAAGAAAAGCATACAAGAAGAGCTTGCGTAGAAATATTATTAAGAAGGCTAGAATATGGAGAACACGAGTTGGTTCACCAAGACAAAAGAGAGGAGAGAAGAGAGTACATCCATTTACCAGTAATGTGCGGCATATAAAAGGGAAATAGAAAAAGAGACCAGGACAACTGGTGGCCTTCTTCCCTGTCTCTCACGGAAGCCCTGTGTAGCTCCCCTCTGAGATTACAGAAACAGAATAGTTATTTCCCAAAATGGCAGGTTTTGAGTGGGACTAATGTTATTGTTACTCTCTGCTATTTTTAACATTGGAAAGGTAGCACTTGCACTATGAGCTGTGCGATTCTGTGGTCAGTGTTTTATGAGACAGAGAACCCTTTGGCAAGCTACTTAGCACACTCCCCAACTCATCATTGAAGCCAGACTTTGATGCAAAATACATCAGGTTAGGATAAAACAAGCACAATTTACTGGACAGCAAGCGAGGAGACATGTATGGGATACTCTGGAAGCATACAGGGAGACATTTGGGAAATTCAGAGGAAGATCTTGCAAGTCTGAAAGATAGTACCAGTTGGAATCTAAACTGGAGAAACAGCTCCTGCTTACTGCATGACAAGAATGAAAACAGGGTAAGGAAGTAGACAAAATTTAGCAGGCTCAGGAAATCCAGTGACATGGATATAGTTGGAAAACTTAGAGGCTGATAACGGGAAACTGTCAGAAATACCTGTTCTACTCTTCTTATTTACGAGACATCCACTTATGTCCATTTTTGGAAACAGAATGCAAAACTTAATACCAAACTTTAAAAAAAAGATGCTGAATTAGCTGCCTTCAAAATCACTGAAAGACTTTTATGCATAACCAGCAATTTAAATTACAGCAATGATATCTTTATGTATACACATCAAATATTGTATAACTTGCAGCAAAACTGAAAGATTTAGCAGTGCGGTTTCCTTCATATGAGGTAAGAACTTAATCCCTGCAATGTTAAGAGGATTAATTAGTTAGTGTTTAAAAAGTGATACAGATATTAGGATAAGAAAACACATTGAAAGTGTCAAGAAATATTATACTTCCATGGAAAAATATTTGCATTCTGACAGAGAGATCATTTTATCTATTTTGCAAAGATCAGGATTGCATGGTTGATAGTAGCAAAAATTAAGCTTGTTATTCTCTGCTTTACTTGCCCAATCTGAACAGTTGTTTTGAATTAACCTTTCATGTAACGTGTAACATTGCTTGTTCACACAGTATTTAGAAACTGTCTTGAGGGGACAGAGGGTGACTAGAGAAGAAGATACTCAACCTACTGTTCAAGAGACTTTTCTACTCAAGTTGTATGAATATAAGAAAGAACATTAAAATGATCAGAAAACTCTCACTTTTCTGTCAACAGATTGTCAGAGTCCAATACTATTTGACCAGGTTCATTTTAGATATTCCACACCATGAGGGTTTATTGTTTAATACCAAGTTCACTTACTTGTAAATATTTGACATTACACAGGATTTTGATTTATCAGCGGGATACATCAATATACTGAAATCACAATGCAAGTACACTTAGCAGAATATAGCGATTGCAACATACAGTTGGATCACAATACAAATGTGATTCCTGTTAATGGTCTCTATATGCTCACTGTCATGACACTGAGTGACCCCAGCCACCAGGAAGAAACACCTGGATTGAAGCCAGCTCAAGCCCATTGCTCTCTTCAAAGTTCATTCTGTTGGTTGTTTGGTTTTTAACTGGGCTGGGCTGAGCCACATATACACTTCCCCCATGCTGTTCTGGCTGTCCATAATTTGCAGAGGGGTGTAACCTCCACCAAAAAAACCCTAGAAATTAAGCAATAACTGGAGAAATAAAACCTTAAAAGCCAACAGCTAACTCATACTTCTAAGTAGACTCTGGATGTTCTTTTTATTCTTGCCTTCTTTACCCACTCTTACTTTATTATTGAGAATGCACTCTGAGATTTTCCTGTGTTTCAACAGAAGGCGGCTTTGTTTTATTGTATTTGGTTAAAACAAAGAGGTTATCAACAGGACTATGGTCTGCTATAATTAACTGGTTAAACTATTATATCACAAGATATAATATATGACAGCAATTATATCACAAGATACTCTGCAACATCATTTCTATTTCTGCATTATGCCTAGAGTTTCTCCAGAGTTACTTTTTTCTAAGATAAACAAAGCCTTTCTTTATGTCCTTACAAAGTCAAAGATTTGCTGAGAACTTCAGAATTGGGGAAAAATTACTTATCAGCATAAAATTTCTTCTCAGCCACAAAGTTGCAAACATAAACAACTTGTGGAGAGGAGGATTATAGGACCAAATTTGCATCAATGTGACACCAAGTGACACCAATATAAATTAGAATAACTCCAAAGATCCTCTATGGAGTTGTGCCAGATGTTCACCAGGGTATCTGTGATCAGAATCCACTCTTAAGACTTTAATAGTAACGTTAAGGGAATATATCACGTACCATCAAACCCGTCATATAAAATGCATAACCTTAGCTGCCTACAGAGGAAAAAACAGTTGCTCTTTGCAATGCTAGCACAATCCTCAAAAGCATTTAGAAATACACTACATAGACTGTCTTTTTTCATGCTTATTTTTGGTATTGCATGGCTATATTTCAGAGCTGTATTGATTTCTCTTCTGTCTATGGTTGATTAATATTACAGGAAGGCATCAAGTGTATTAGTATAGAACTGAATAGAAATATCAGTGCTTTTTTACAGAAACAAACAAACAAGCAAGCAAGTCTTTTGTGATTTCATCTAGGAATATATGTATGCAAAAAGTTATACCACTGAAATATCATAGCCACATAGTCTGGTTGGTAGAATCCTTCACACGTATCTCCATACCTGTTAAAGAACTTTCAGAAACTACCAATAAAACTGCAGCTTTCCAGTTAGAGAATTAATAGACTGTTATTTTTTCCAGAGATTTCATCTCCAGGTTAAGTGTTTTCACCTTATAAACTTGTAATATGGAATTTATATTCCTTAGTAGTTGGGTTTGGGTTGATAGGAATTCTGTGCTCATTATAATCTGAGAATATAAGAGTTAGTGAAGAGAAGATTCCTCATGAGGAACATTTTTCAACTGCCCCTGTTCTCAAGGCGCAAAAATTCTTAGGACGTTAAACTTTCCCTTGCCACTGGTGCTTTATGGTGTTAGTAGCTCATTTTGAACCTTTTTGCTCACCATTGCCTCAACCCCTACCAACAATATCAGTTCTGTTCTTCTTATAACATGTCAATAGTACGGCATGACAGATAATGCTGAAGCTACCAACCTGCTCAGAATATCAGTAACGAGAAAAATCACATCCAATTAAGGCAACTGCAGCTCTCAGGCTCTAGGAAGAATACAGGATGACGTCTAAAAATAAGCAACCATTATTCTAACCCAATGACTATCCTTCTGCTTGAATAGATTACATTTTATGAATAGCTGGTGTGTGAGTAAGAAATAGGAATATTTAAATTATTTCTATCTGCTGGAATTTGTGAAATGAGGGTGTGCGTGATGGACTACAAGTCATCTCATATCAAATGTACACAATTTAATATTGAAATAAATTTTATTTCTCTATGGAGTGGCTGTTTTGATTAGCTAAATGTCCATGTCACGTGAGTTCTTGTGGGGAAAAATAAAAAATCACCATTTCAGGATCCTGATTATTAGTAGGACATGCGGGGAAAATCCACCAATTTGCGCAAGAAAAACCTTTTCAGTTACATAGTTAAATATTTTAAATGATGTGTTTTAGCTACACTGCAGTGGACAAAAAAAAGTACTCTGAAGGAACAATCTGATGCTGAGGTCAGGAAAAGCAGGCTGCAAGGAATGGTGTCTGTTTTGCTTGCTGACTGGCTGTATGTTGCTACATAAAGAAGGCAGGGCTGGACAACAGGAAAGGAGGCTGCTTGTTTTGTTGGTGGAGTTGCTGCCAGCCTTTTGAAAGTTTTGATGGGAGAGGGTAGAAGATTTTCTCTTCTTTAGAGGCGAAAAACATCCACAAGAAAGAAACTTTCCTAAAGTGGGATAGCACAGAGAGAAAGACAGCAGGAAAAAGTTTTTAAGCAGAAACCCTACCATAGAAAAGAAAGACTGGGACTCTTGTAATGTACACAGTGAGGTCTCAAAGGTGGCAGAAGAAAGGTTTCCTAGGGACTTCAGTTGAGACTGTGAAGTTGACTGTAACCTAACTGTCCTGGTTCTGGCTGGGACAGAGTTAACTTTCTTCCCAGTAGCTTGGGGGGTGTGCTGTGTTTTGGGTTTGGTGTGAAAGGAGCGTTGATGGCCCATTGATGCTTTGGCTGTTGCTGGGTGGTGCTTGCACTGGGGAGGGGGAGCACAGCCGGGGTGGTGGACCCAGCTGGCCAATGGGTATTCTATACCATGTGACATCATGCTCAGTATAAAAACCACGTGTGGCGGGGGGCTCGCCCCCGTTCGTGATACGCGGTCGGCGGTTGGTGAGCAGTTGCATTGTGCATCGCCTGCTTTGTGTATTCTGTTATTGTTGTTGTTCTCATTGTTATTATTACTGTTCTACTTCGTTTTGTTTCAATTATTAAACTGTTTTTATCTCAACCCGGGAGCTTTCCTACTAGTGCCCTCCCGATTCTCTCCCCCATCCCACTGGAGGAGGGGGGTAAGCGAGCAGCTGCGTGGTGTTTATTTTACTGGCTGGGGTTAAACCACGACAGTAAAAACGCCTAAAAATTGATGGTTGAGATCCAAATTCAAAGGAGGCCATTCTGTTAGGATACATGGACAAGGGCGAATTCTGTTTATAACCACTTTTATTTTAATCTTTTTCATCCAATAGGTCATTTTCTCACTTTTTGGTCAAATATTGCCACAGAGACTGAAAACTCTTTCAGATTTTCCAGGTGTGTTCACTTCAAAGGAAAGGGGCAGATGGATCTGCTTCAAAACTCTGGCAAAGTCAGGATTCTGTCTTTAGGGATGGATGAATTTTTCAACCTGGGTGAATCAAATGCACTGAGAAGAAAACTATGGTACAGCAGCGTGCAACCTGCTTCTAGTTTCCAAGATTACAGACTTTGACATTGCTTTCTCCAAGGTAGCTACTGGAGCCTGGCAATGGGGAATGAGCTCCTGTATTCGCTGCTGAGAGCAAAGATGTGCAAAGTACCCATAGCCCACAGGCTGCTGAAAAGCTAGTCAGAATAACTAAGATAAACTCAGGTGTGCTCTACCTCAAAGCTCCATAGCAGCTTTAAGTTATGGGGACTTTGTCATTAACTAGCAGTACAGTTTTACGGATTTGCAGTGTAGATTTTTGTCAGATTAAACCTTGTGATAACATTATCTGTTTTCTGTTTTAGCTTTCTTTTTTTGCTCAGTGGTAGTTGATACTGCAATTTCCTTGCTTCCTGCCAGGAAATATAATGACTACAGGAAGTGAAGAGTCTCTTAACGAGGTTTCAGAGAAAAGACAAACTAGAAAATGGAAGCATCTGTGTGTGACAGGGGAATCAGTGTTAGTTGTTTTTCATTATATCAGAATTTCTATTAAACAAGTAAAAACAAATAACCATACTTCTCTATGCTTACTCCCAAAATATATCTGCTGCACTCACTGCTTCACTGTGAATATTTTGATGAACATATAGGTATATTTTGATAACCAAATCAACAATAAAAATTCTGTGCCCCTGTTCTTGGGCATCACTATTTCAGGATACATGACGTCTAAGATTGTGAACCTGAACACAGCCCTATGCACATAGTTTTCAGAGCAGAGCTTTCTCCAAATGACTGGCACCATCTACATGGATATACTTGTAGACACTTTTTGCTCTCCCATGAACATGTTTGGATATGGGCTTGTCTTCTTTCATACTCCTCTGCTCAGCTCTTACAAAGAACGTGTGTATTCAGGAATGGATTCAAGAGGAAATCATTCATCAGTCATATAGATCAGGTTTTGAGAGTAACTTGTTGGACATGCGCTGCATGGGAATCGATAGGTCTTTGGAACCGTTGCCTGTATTGGCCATTCACAGATAGTTTGCATAACACAAGTATGACTACTTGTATCTGTCCTACAAAAATAAATATAAAAATGAAGTGCCAGACACAGAACTATTACATATCATTTTAACAGCAATGATCCTTGAATTTCATTAGATTTTTTACACATTCTTCACACATATAATTCTCCATGCAACTTCATTCCACTGGCTGGAAGAAGAAGCCATTTTATTGAAATTTCATAATAAATATATTTTGACTTCACACAGTAACCATAAGTCATTCCTGAAAGTAAATTATCAATGAATGGTATTTTCAAATGGTTCATAGTGCCTGCATCTTATTAAGAAAAATTATTGTCTTAATATCATTGCAAATTACAACAGAAATATTATGCATACTAGAATTGTACTGAATGTTTTATTTAGGAAAACACTGATTCTAAAAACATATCATAATTTACAAATATATACCAGGGTGTTCCATACATTCTTAAAAATTAAAGCTGTCTGGCCTGGCTATATTTGCTTATGAAAAATAGCTCAGCTTTAAATAAAGTCATAAAAATTGCATTCTTCTCATTTCTAGAGGTAATCAGCTATGACATTCAATGACATAAATCTTTGCTCTATTCATTTTCTTCTTCTTCTAGAAAAATAAAAATGAAATGTTTATAAAGGTGATGATCAGAGCAACTGTCAAGGAATCTCCACCCTGTCTTTCAGCCATTTTAAAACTGAATGCATGCTTAGAGAGTTTGGAGGTTCTATATAAGATATTCTGAGAAATTTGTGAAAAATTATTTCACTCTGACTATCTTAATTTGCCAGTTGTTTTTTGTTTGTTTGTTTTCAGCTGTATTGCATAGGCATCTGAAAAATATTATCTCAAGATTTCATAACATTCATAAGGTCTTTGGGGCCCAATACCTACTCCAGCTATAGCCTTTTGCTCTCAGTGAAGAAGATTTAGCCCACTGACATTGATCTAATGAAATACTTAAGCATGAGAACGAAGACTATGATATTAGGTTGCTTACTTTGAGACATGACAATGTTTCTATGCTTGTTATTGAAAAATAAAGAACATATAATTTTTTGAAACAAAGTATAATAATAACAAAACATGTCCTCCCTTCTAATAGAATGGTGATTAGTACTGTCAACATTGTGGAAATGACACTACTTTTTAGCTTGTATTTTGCTGAGAGAATAAAAAGAACAGATTCATATCTTTCTTGTACAAGGAGATAGGGGAAAGAAAATCCACATATAAAGCTTTGTTTAGTTCAATTTAATTCTTGTTTAATTTGTTCAATTTAATTTTTGTTTAGTTCAATTTAATTCTGATGGATTTTCATTGCAGAGGATTATTGATGGTTACTTTAACAAATAAGGTAATATTTTTTTCTCCACATTGTTGCTAGTAAGAATTTATTCCCAAAAATTTTTATGGAAGTTCTACAATGTAAAAATTAGCTATCATCACTAGATTATGCTGCTTTCTTTGGATCTAATGCTACGCTCACAGTCTTCAATAACAACTTCAATAGCTTCGACCCCTTTATAAAGATATGATAGCAAACTGTAATGAAATACAATTTATGAGTTTTCTTCCACCAAAAAGGTACTTGACCTTGAAAACAGGTAAGGAAGCATTAATACTTAAAAATATTGACCCTGCTGAGTAATCATGGGAAAAAACAGTTAAGAATATGATAAGTTTACTTTAAAGCTACTTAAAGTAGGCAGAAAAAATGCATCAAGTAAAGAAAGAGATTAAAAATTCACAACTTCAATGAAATCTCCAGGGAGATGTCTGTTTGTGACATGCAGAAATCAAAAGATTCAAACTGGAATTCTTCTGCATTGATATGGTATAATTCTTCATACAATTTCATTTATTATTTCCTGTGAATGTGGTAGAGGTAAGCCCTTTCAGTCTAGCTGTTGGATGGAGGAGAAATTACTCTGAATTTGGATAATTACTTAGACTCCTATTCAGAACCACCACCCCATTCTCCATTTTTGTTGTTATATACTGTGTCATGAAGAGGACTAATAAAAATTGACATGCTTTAATGATTTACTGAATGATACCCATGTCACGTTTTACACATTGTGGCTCTGTCTGCTTAAAAGGAAGGATTCTAAAACACAGCAGTGGTAGATTTGTCTCTGCCCCTTCCGCATATACATGGAACAATTTGCTTATCATTAGTACAACTCATCTGCCTTTAGCCATTTAAATCTTAGGCAGCTACTATTAAGAAATTCAACTACATTTCCTCAATGGTCAGAACAGACATAAACCTTATATCCTAGATATATGTCTTACAATGAAAAGAATCCCCTAGAGAAGCTACCTTTATTATTGCCTACATAGAAAAGCTAAATTGCATTTTAGATGCTTAATATAAGGGGCAATGAATCCTCCCCATTTTGGGTTAAGTACTCAAGAGAGACTGATGATATGTTTCAAAAGACAGTTGAACTCTTCTGTCTGTGTTCCAGGCAAGTAATTTGTGAGATGGTTCCAGGTCAGAATTCTTATACATGTTTTATAATAGTCCTGGGCCTCAGCTAACATGCATATCTAGCATGAAAAAGAAAAACCACATAGTTGTACTTATGTATTTCATCAATGAGCTCTGGCAGTTTCTCAGGCTTAAGAAGTGGACCATAAATCAGCTTTTCCTGACATTTCTGGAATTTAATTTCACTCTGGATGAGAATTCTACATGCAATACAAAGATTTATCATCATTCACAATTACAGAAAAAATATGAAAATGCTGTACTTTAACCTCCATAAGAGTTCCAATGAAGACCAAATTTCTCAAACTTAAGAAACATGGGAAGACCCACCATATGTGATTCAACTACCAAGAATAAAATGGCATTACAATAATTTCAATGAACATTGAAAGAAATGTAACTCCTAGTGGAATAAAAGGAGGTATAATCTTAGAGGTTATCATCCTTTAGTAATCTACATGTGTAATCAACCTAAGCATATTATATTATTGTTGCACCTGACAGTCTGCCAAAAATCTTATTTGTAGCCTAGAAGAAATTCACAAAAGTCAGGGGAGTCCAAAAGCTATCACTGCAAGTAAGAACTGACCCAGAAAAAGTTTCACCAGGTCTACCACACGTTGGTTCACCAACTACTGCACCTGCTCATGCTGGAGCACTTTCTTCCATGGACTGCTGATATGTCCATGTGGGAGACGAGGCAGCCAATATGGGACTCCATGTTTGATTCATGTTTCCACATATAAAGCAATACAAAATGGACAGTTGGATTATAGCAAAGAAAAACTTGATGAAACTTCTATTCGGGTATCTGTGTCATAGACATTTCTGGCAAGAACTCTGTTCTAGCTATTGAAAGTGAAATAGAATTTTATGTAGGTGCAGCCCATGCGTAGCACCAAAGAAAAAAGAGGAAAAAAAAAAAAGGAAAAGAAAATATAATAGTAGTAGTAGTAGTAGTAGAAGTAGTAGAAGAAGAAGTAGTAGTAGTAGTAGTAGTAGTAGTAATAATAATAATAATAATAATAATAATAATGATGATGATGATGATGTGATGCTTTTATTGAACTACTGACATTTGTAGTTCCTCCAGAACCACATCAAACTAGGCTTGTGTGCAGATAATCTGAAGAAGTATTGCCACAAACGTGACAGTAGGTTTATCTACATCTGCTGATACCAAAAAGAGGATTTTTCCCATGGGTGTTTAATAGGCAGTCTAACATAATAGAAAAGATGAAAAATGCTAAAAGTATTTATATAATACGGTGTTTTTCAAGTAAATAGAAGTGTGTGTTTAATAACACAATCTGACATTTTTGACATTCTGACATACAAGTAAGAAATTTGCTGGCTTTTGCAAAGCTATTAAAATGAACCAGTATGATCCATATATTCTGCTTCTTTCACAAAAGCATATATCATGCACTGCATACCAAAGTCATGCTTTGACTTTCCCTACTAAACTGTGAGTCTTCTTGGCAAATTACAAGCATTATGTCATTAAGTTATTATAATCCAAAGAGCCTTCCCTGAAGTTGAGTGAAAAGATAAATCTCCCATATATTATTTTTTTTCAATTATAGTGAAATTAGCTGTGCCCGCACCTTTTAAGTTACACGAGAATAAATCTATCCTCAGTGCTTCTGAAAATAACCTGAAACCATTTTTTCATTTAAAGCAACATAGGAGTACAAGACTAAATTATGATAATGGCCATGTATGCAAACACTTTTGAAATGATGTTTCACATCTGTCTCCTTAAATGTTAAAAAATACTGCTAAATCAAGTGGGTTTTGTACTGTTGATGAACAAGTGAAAGTGGTCATTTGGATCTGAAATTAGGATCTATTTTTCATTAAGAGGGTGAAAAAAAGGTGTTTGGAAAAAATATAGATAAGCACACCTATCTTGTCTGTCGTTAATTGGAACAATAATCATATGTCAATATGAGAGACAATACTTGTTTCATTAGGAAGAAAAAACTCATACAACTTAAAGGGATAGTCTACAAGAATGTGAAACAAAATAATATGATGTATTGCCCAAGAAAAACAAAACAAATAGTTGCTTTCTGTGGAGCCTCCCTATTATCTAAGTGGTTAAATTTACTCTGAAGAGCTGCAGACCCTGAGAAACTGACAAATTAGAAAGTTAAAAGAATGTAAAAGAAAACAAAAGGCAGCTTTCCAATTTATTTTTAAAGGTTTCTATAACAGTGAATCATTAAAATTTAATACAGGCACCTCACTTGAACCCTGACTGGATCAATAAATAGCATAAGGTTTTCCATACAGAAGTAAGTCACACCCAGCATCTAAATATTGAGATCCTATGCATACTAATGTGAAACACCACAGTTTCATCTTTATAAAAATGCAAGTATAACCACATACACCCAAAAATAATCACTGTTTTCACTAGGAATTTCTTTAGACTTGCTAATAGATGATGTTGTAATTAAAAAAATCTTTAAAGCTTTCATTTTGAGTGAGGTTCCTAATACAGCTTTTCCAGCACACACTAGTGTAAAATTTGCGATTCCTATATACTCGTGTCATTTTCTATGTTGTCTTTACATGTGGCCAGTCTCCTTGGCCTACTGCTTTTCTAATAGTGTATAAATTGTGGGTCTAAAAATTGTTTTGCTAGAAAGAAAGCAAAACTGAAAATTAAACAACTGTGAGACTGGAAGACATCAAAAGACATAGGAGCGTATGGTGCAAGTAAGATACTTAGTCCAGAATCATCCACAGAACACTTTCCCTGACGACTACCATATATGTCACAATATATCACATAATGCCTTTAGTATAATGATCAAAAGCCAGAGTAAATGCAGTGTACTACAGGAAAAGAACTGGAGAAAAACAAACATATCAGATAAAACAAAATAATTTTCCTTCCATAGATCACCATCGTGGCTCTTTCCTATATCATTAAAATGTTCTGCTAGCCAATACCAACATTGTGCAATCCCCAAATATACTGTAACTGGGTATTGTCTACAAAGAAGATTCAAGGCCTCTGCAGCTTTTCTTGGTGATAGCTTCTTTTGTGAAGACATATAAATAAGTAAAGGCTCTCTGATCACAATTAGTCACAAAAGAACTCCTCATTTCTTTGTGAGCCTATGAGTTTGCACAAGAAGGGAAAATGCAAGTGTACAATGGAAGAACTATTTGTCTGAGTGTAAGAGCATGTGGATGTGGTGTTAAGACTCCCTTCAGCCCAAGTTTTTGAATCTAGAAGACTTAAATACTTAAAGCTCAGTAAGGTGATCTTTATCTTTGAACTAATAAATATGGGAAACTGGAAAAGCCCATTTTAATATGATTTTAGTGCTCCCAACTCACCTTACATATACATCCACTATTTATTTTTCTTGTAATCAGCCCTCTGTTAAGAGTTATTCCCCAAAGTAACAGAATACAAGCAGGGTTTCTTTGTGAACACTGAAAAAGGAGATCCCTAGGAGTTTGAATTCTGTAGGTTCTGAGACTTTGATTCAGCTGAACTTATAATTTGTATTTGTTGTTATTCTTTAAATTTTATTCTCCGGCCTTGACCCACAACATGCTTTAATGTTTGAATTATGTTTGAATTATTAGCAGGTATTCTTATTCAGTGCTCGCTTTGACTAATTCTCAGCAGGCAGCCTTAAACTTTAGCAAAGATTTATAACATCTCTGAGAATATTAAACATGTCTATGCTACAGAAAGCAACAGATAATTAACATGAAAGTAGAATTTCTGAATGTACCTTTTCAGATTTTTTTCCCTAATTACGGATAAATAAGCATTCAGGGGATGCCTGGGATTCATCTCTCCTAACTTTACTGAACAGTGCAAAGACTCTCTTTCTTTTAATAAGACTTTCCCAGTTGATGGGTAATTTATGAACAAAGGTCTTATCTGTGGTGTTTTATGGTATATCTCTGACTCTGCTGCTTCTGTGTCATTTTTGCATTGTCTTGAATTCCTCCCACTCACTCAACCAGGGCTGACACAAAATAAGGAACCCAGTTTATTTTCAATGGTTCTAAAAAGGGTCCCTGTTTTAGTAGGTTTGTACAGATCTACAGATAACCCGTCATGTTTGTTAACTATAAAGCTAATATAGACATTCTGGAGCAGAAAAGAGAAAAAGAACTTAGAACTAAACAAGAAATTATTTAGAATAGCAAACTCTGTGACCTCTTTCTGGATGGAGGTGGGATAATAACAGAAAACTTAAAGATCCTCATTAAAGCACCTCAGAAATAGTTGAATCTTTTTGTTCACTCATAACAAATCATGCCAATTTAATCTACCTGTAAGTGCACACATTCTGAAGAAGATTTAGAAGTTCATTGTAATAACAATAACATTAGTGCCACCACTCCTTTTGGTACCACTGACCACAGGAATTATTTTAAAAACACCAGCATGGTGAACATCTGGAGTCAGAAAATTAAGGGACTCCCTTTGGTTACTTTGATTTACATCCAAGCTGCTCATCTTAAATGTCATGTTTGAGTGCCAGAAGATTCAAATTGGAATGCTGTAATCCATACTTCTTTTCTTACTCATAAATCCATGCTACTTTTCTCTTACTCTACTATTTTTTCCAAATACTCTAAAAATCAAGAACATTTGAGATCCAAAGTCAGTTTGGAGAAATTCATTGAACCAATAGAATTAAACTAATTTTCAAGAGTGCCCAAAGTTATGTTTACCATAACTGACAAGGACTCTGGAGGAAGTTTAGCCTGTGTTTTCCCAGACTGAGGACTCTTTGTCTGTCTTGATTCCTAGCTGCCAGGCAGCACCAGGACAGAGTTTGTGGTAGAGCTGGAAAGTCTGGAATTTGTACAGGCTTTGAGGAAATCATGTTTAACTTCTGTAAATCCATTCTTACAAAGAATTCAGCTCATATAAAAATTTCCAGTACATGGCCATCAACTCTATAGACAGCAACTGAGATTCCTCTTGATTGAAAAGTGTCTGAATAGCAGCCATGCTTACCTCAGCATCAAAAGGGGCAACTGAGTGAAATGAAGCTGAGGAAGACAAGACACAAAAGGATACTTTCAAAGGCAGCTAAAAGTTCTCTCACACACATTCAGTGGATATACAAGGATTTGAACCCTTGGAAATCTACAGGAAAAGACAGTCCTGTCCATATAGATGGTAATAGGAATATTGGGCATTTCAGTCACAATCAAGAGCAAATGAAAGAAGGAAGCTAGCCCGTTCAATGACCTATTCATGCTGCTGTGCAGAAATCATAGAATCATAGAATCATAGAATCATACAGGTTGGAAAAGACCTCTAAGATCATCATATCCAACCGTCAACCCAACACACCATGTCCACTAAACCATGTCCCTAAGGGCCTCATCTACACGTCTTTTAAATACTTCCAGGGATGGTGACTCAACCACTTCCCTGGGCAGCCTGTTCCAAGGCCTGATCACTCTTACCAGTAAAGAAATTTCTCCTAATGTCCAATCTAAACCTCCCTTGGCGCAACTTGAGGCCATTTCCTCTCGTCCTATTGCTAGTTACTTGGCAGAAGAGACCAGCACCCACCTCACTACAACCTCCTTTCAGGTAGTTGTAGAGCGCAATGAGGTCTCCCCTCAGCCTCCTCTTCTCCAGGCTAAACAGTCCCAGTTCCCTCAGCCGCTCCTCATAAGGCTTGTGCTCCAGGCCCTTCACCAGCTTCGTTGCCCTCCTCTGGACACGCTCCAGCACCTCCATGTCCTTCTTGTAGTGAGGGGCCCAAAACTGAACACAGGATTCGAGGTGCAACCTCAGCAGTGCCGAGTACAGGGGCACGATCACCTCCCTACTCCTGCTGGCCACACTATTCCTAATACAGGCCAGGATGCCATTGACCTTCTTGGCCACCTGAGCACACTGCTGGCTCATGTTCAGCCAGCTGTCAATCAGCACCCCCAGGTCCTTTTCCTCTGGGCAGCTTTCCAGCCACTCTTCCCCAAGCCTGTAGCGTTGCCTGGGGTTGTTGTGGCCGAAGTGCAGGACCCGGCACTTGGCCTTGTTGAATCTCATACAGTTGGCCTCCACCCAAAGTATGAGAGAGTAAGATGGCCCACAGATGGTGATATTAATGTTGTATGATGGACATGTTTTGCACTACACAGTGCAGGTTAGACTTTGATTCTTTTATGTACTGTTAAAAAATGTATATCTAGACAAATTCTTCATGCTACTAATCGTTTATAGTCTGAGCTGTGTAAAATGAGTCCTTTTATTTTACCAGGGCTTTTTCTATCATCTCTTAAAATTCCTCATCTCTCTTCCAGTGAAGCTGTGTTATCAACTGATATGTGCTAAAAGCAAGCACTTATTTTACGGAAAATAGGATAGATGGAAGCACTGAAATGCCAAGGTGATGAACACCATAAAGGAATCTATACATATAATAAAGTATAAATAAGATTAGATAATGCCATGGAGGAATTAAGAAAGCACCTTTTTACGATGGTTATTATAGGTGTTTAGAAGAAAACATTGTCTCTTCTGAAAGTAAGAGGACTCCTTTTACAACAGCTAAATAGTTGCATATTTATTCTATATTTTCTAGAAATGTCATAACTGGGAACTTCCCTTAACTGAAGGCTAAAGATAGGTGAAGAGTGCACAATAGTCTAAAGTATTTAACTTTTGCAAGAAAAAGCAGAGTTTATTTAATACATAAATTGTAATTTACATAAAATTCATATACAAATCATTATTCCTTTTTTGCCTGCCAATTTCACACTAAGGATTTGTGTCAGAAAGTTAGGTCAAATTATTTAAGATCAGTTTTCATGTGCTGCTTGAGGGTCACAGCTCAAAAATATGGAATCATCTTTGTTACTTTTACATTAAAACAGATTTTTATGAGAAATAAAGACTGTAGAATAGAAAGTATGTGTGTTTGTATTTTATATATTGCAGTAAAATTTATCAACTAATTACCATGCCTTGCCTCTTGAAACAGCTGAGGACAGCCATATTTCCTCACTCAAGAACAGATACACTATGTGCTATTCTCCTTTTTGTCATATGTAATAGGCGGGCAACGGGGGCTTAGAAAAGTAACGTGGGTATATGAATGCCTCATTGAAGGTAGGTTAGGTTAGAAACAATGATCAGTTCAATTATCTCTATGGTGGTGCTTTTTAACTGTTCCAACGGCACTACCTTATGGTGGTTTGTTGTCTGGGATTTACAGATCAAATAGCACAAGTCTTTCTTGCTAGAAATAACAATACCAAGTCCATCAGTTTGGCTGTCTCATTTCTGTGCTGAGACAGTTCTTTTAAGCCATTCAAGTTTTTGATCTGCACAGATGCTGCTTCTCTTATTAGTATTCTACGAAGAAGCTCATTCTGGGATAGTTCACTCCAGGACTGCTCTCAGAGGCAATATGGATGAAACTGCATACTGCACACTCCTCCGACATTATTCCAGTTGACTTTGTACTTTCACATGCCCTCATGCACATATCAAGGCATGTAACACATACCTTTCATTTCACGCTACAAAAATACTTCTCTAGTGATCTCAAACACAGTCCATGATGTCATAGACAGACAAAAAAATCATCATCTTGTTATCAGCTGCAATCATTTGCGATCAACACTGTCTCTATGGGTAATTTCAAAAGACTAAACTTCTCAACCTTTCATAATTCCTCCCTGCACTTTGTTTGTCTTTCTCCTATCAGTATTCTTTAATTATATACAAAAAGATGTTTTCCCACTGCAAAACTTTCACTGCTATCTCTAGATACTTGAGTCTTCTTTTGGCTCTTTCTCCCACCAGTAACAAAAGGGATCTTTTCAGGCTTTGAATGCTGGACAGTATCCCCATCATAAATGAGGTCTTAATTTGAAATTCACATTTAAAAGTCATCATTTTCCTTGCAAGTTAAGGTGACTGCAATTTTTAAAAAGAATACATTTTCTTTTGGTAATAAATTTGTTTAGAAATACATTGGGCAGTGGTGTTAACTAGACATATATATTGCCCAATGTTAAATCAGTAACAAAAGATTTCACAAAAAAAAAAAAAATTCAAATATTCCTATCCATCCTACACAATTAATTGTGCATGGGGAAAAAAAAGAAAAAATAATCTGTATATAGAGTCTGATTTATTTTTGCTCTTCTTTTTACTGATATATTTTTAAAATATATTTTATCAGCTCTAATTAATGCTGGTGACACATTACAGAGAAAGAATTCTGGCCTATGCTGGAACAAGTTTGTACGCTAGATACATAGAGAGATATATACTCAATTTTAAAACTTTAAGATTTCTACAACATATTTTACCACAGGTAGTAATCTTTCCCTAGATCTCCGGAATCCCAAGTAGGCATTTGCTTGATGTCCTATGGATCAAAAAAAGGCCTTGTTTGGGGCTTTAATTTCCAATTGTATCCAGCATAGAAAATGTTCTTCTAATATCTCCAAAACCATAGTTGTGAATTTTTATACGATGTGCCAAATACAAGGCAAAGAGTTCTAAGCCTTCCGCCAGTAAGGGAAATGAAAACTTTACTCAAAAAGGGCCAGGCAGGCTTCTGCTGGTGAAAATCAATAGTTCCAATAAACCTATTTAGAGTGCATCACTGTCTGTATAAGTAGGTTGTCCTGCATGCAATCTTCTTTCACAGATTTGTCTGTTTTATGAACCTATTTGTATTTTTGTCATCTATAACATCCTGTAGCAACAAGTTTCACAATTTAGCTGTTTTGTGTAAAAAATATCACCTTTTGTTTTCTTCAAGATCTGCTCCTTAGGAAGTTCATTTGATGCACTTATTCACATCTTCCAAACACTTAAAGATTTTATTGACCTCTAATTTATTCCACAGTTACCTCTTTTTCTATTTATATAGACTCTGTTTGCACAAAAACTACTTCATAAGTTTCATTATTCTTTTTACCATATTCTATTTGTTCTACATTCTACCTGAGACTAGAAGGAGAGACAGAACTGTAAAGTGTTTACACATTGCCCTAAATAAGTTCTTTATTTTGTTGTTTATTCCTTTCCTAGTCATTCCAAATACTATGGATACTTGGGTTTTTTGAGCACTTCCTAAGATGGATCTGATATTTTTACAGAACTGCCTACAATGAGTCCAGAATCTACTTCCTGAAAGCTAATAAATTATTTCAGTTCTCTCATTGTTTATATACATAGAGGTTATTCTATCTGCTCATTATTTTACATTTATCACCACTGAATTTCATCTTTTACTGCTCATTCAGTATTGTAAACTTCTGCAACTTTTCACAGCCAGATTTTGTTTTTACTACCCTGAGTAATTTAATACTACCAGAAAACTTTGTCACCTCACTACTCACCTCTTTTCTGGATAGCTTATGAATATCATTAATATATGAGCAGGTAAGAAAATGTAATGTGCAATGAATTTGCAAAAACGTCTAGCTCTGGCTTCCCCTGTTTTTTTCCTCTTTTTCTATGTGACTGCAACCACTTCATCATCCAAGGACTATGTGGGATTTACAGAGAGACAAAGGCTGATTTTTCATCACTTCAAGGTGCGAGGGCAGTGCTAAAACCAGAATTAATATATACAAGAAGTCTTCCAGCATTTCTGGTGGAAGTAGTTGCTCCTTAAAGCCAGGATCTGCTGGGGCCAGTAGCCCAGAAAAAATCTAGGTGAATGACTGTGCTTTCTTTTAATATCCAGATGTGTTTTTACAGAATGAATTTTGTTTCTTTCTATGCCTTTTTTGTTCAATGTCATGCCTGAAAATTGCCCTTTCATTTTCTTATTGGCATGGCTAACGCACTATCTGAGAGAGGTGAAGTATGCTAGTATCTGCAAATTTTTGTTTTTTCTTTTTTTGTTTTTGGATTGCTGATTGCTGTTTTTTTGAAATTACCAGCATCTCAAAAAATGTACCAATGTCAGTGTAGTTGTTCCTAAACTAAGCATCATGGCCCTGGAAATGTCAGTGGATGGGAAGGGAGTCCTGGCAAACAATAAAACATAAAAGAATTGTTAATGGAAAGACAGAGAGGACACTGGAAGGCAAACAGAAGAAAAATGTTTAGGAACTGCTGCCTAGTGTAGTCTCATTTCAGATACCTGTAAGTATCAACTACTGCTTTAAAGGGGAACCCTATTACTAGAAAGCTAGGCAAAAGCACATCCATATTTTCTCTGCTTTTAGGTACATTTACCTATTGTAAGTTATGGTCTTGGTTTGTTGTTTTTTTCTCTTTAGTCCTTTGCTTGGTTTGTTGTTGTACAGCTTTTTAACTGAATGTAGTGTACTACTCGTTTTATTGCCTATGTAGACTCATGTACCTCTTGAAGCAAAGCAATACAAATACATGAGGGAATAACATGTTTTATTTCTATTTTTGATGAAGAGAAAAAACTTATCATTTACTGTTCTTGTCTGATGTAATGACAATTCAAGGTGGTATTAAACTACAGAGAATCTTTCAATCTAGAATTTTATATAGACTTTTATGTGGCTTATTACTGAATGGAACTTATGGAGAAGTTATTTTCAAATTCATCTATTTCTACCTCCAACTCTGTTAAAACCCTGTGTTGTAATTCCTTCTCAGATATTTTTCTCATCACACTACCAATCTTCACTTTATAGCTTGCACTTGATAATGAAACTATAAAAAGTTCCCTAACTAGAAGTAACAGTGTTCTACTAGAGCTCAGCCAAGTGAGAGGCAAAGGAGGAGTTACCTCCTTTTTAAAATTGAGTATTGGTCATGGTGAGAAGACAACTTGTTAGGCGATTTATTCATTTATTTATAACACCAGTTATATAATGAGCAAGCATCTATTACTTAACTTGTTTTGGCTTTAGCTTAGCTTTGTATGATTGGTGTAGTCTATTGTTACAATAATTTTGATATATTGTTGTAAGTGACAGGTAGTAATATGCAGTAGTTCTCATTTGTAGACTGAACTATGTGTAACGCTAGACTGAAGATGTAGTATAGAGCTGTGCAGATGGGGAATGATAGCAGACATCTTGACAGTGTGGGCACAGGATGAAAGCAGAGGCTTCAAGCCATAAGGCTTTAGGCAGACCTTCAGTGAACAATTTCTGATCATTGGAGGAATGTAATTTTGGAAGCCTAATAAAAACTAGTTTTAGGGAAAACAAAGAGAACAAGGAGCAAGTATCCAACATACGTAAAATACACCATACATAGGAAAAAAGAAAAGGATGTGATATGGAAAACATAAAAATAGTAACAAGTGGATTCTGTTGAGGAGCATGATGGTGTGAAGAAGAATTCTGACTTGCATCAATGGATAAAAATTTTCACTATGAACTCTTCAATGTTTTATTTTTATTTTTAAGGAGAGTTTATTCAAAAACTATTAGGAATGAGTGAGGTAAAATTCATGCTTTGGAGAACAGATTAATTAGTTGGTTTTCACAACAAAAGGATACTCCCATTGCAGCTCAGGAACAGGACCTAATGAGAAGTCAGGGGGTGGGAGTAGAGCAGGGACTGATTCCTGTTTATAATGGTAGATTGTCATTCTTCCATTCAGTTGCTCTGAGAACTGGCTGCAAGAAATGGAGATCTGCTGAGGCCAAATTCCAGCTCATGGTTATTTCTCAGTGTAAGCCAATGCTGTGCCTTGATTTTGAATGTAAACCAGAAGAAACAGATGTTTCTCCTACCTACTTCCAGTCAAGAGCATCAAATGACAGTTGGAAAAAAAAAAAAAAGAAAAATTTGTCCCCTGGCTGACTGCACTCTTCTTTTTGAAATGTTCTTACCATAGAGATGTTCTGCATCTTAGAATTTTTTTTTCTGTTTACATCTAGATTCCTACTGTCTAGCTGATTTCCCCGAGCAGATAATAGGGATTCAATGGGAGATGCCTGTTCTGGAGTCATGCTTTATTTTTACAACAGTTAACTATTGGATGGGCATTCACCATTTCCTACAGGTCAAATGTGTCATGGATTTTAAGTTGGGGAAGTCTTAAAACATGTATAGACCTCGGCAGCAGTCCAATTTGAGCAAGTTGAAGATTTTAAGTTTAAGATATGAATATCTCATCCTATTCTAATAAGAATGATGTTTTAACTATGGTAAAAATCTGAATAATAGTGATTGCCAAAACACAGCATGACCATGATTTAAAGATACCACTAGTTATTTGTTTTAATTTTGAGAAAAATAAAGACATTTTTATGATGCTTAAAAGATTTACTTCACCATGAAATAAAATAGCTGTTGTACAGCAGATGGGGAAGAAAAGAAGAAAAAGAAAAATGTGTAAGAACCTTTACTTACTTGCCAGCATCAACATCAGAGGGTAGTATTGTCATCCTGAGCTCTCTCATGGAAGCTGGTCACCAGTGATGGTGATCGGGAGAGGTGGTGGCAGGAACAACAGCAGGAGTGACACAAACTCCAAGGTGTTCCTTGGTGCTCCAAATGCATTACAATATGGAGTCAATAATCAAGTTTTAGTTTAACCATAATCCTCATCACTACTGTTTATGTACTCCTTTTATATATTATTTTGTCTGTCCTCTTCAGTACTAAGAAAACATCTGAAGGACATCTGAAAAGGAGATATTAAATTAATCTCATTTATCAAAGGCACAATAAGCTGTTCTAGGCTTCACTGCTTGGAATTAAAGCCCTTCACCTGATTTCTGCAACACTCTGTCTTCTGTGCACTCCTTCAAGGAGGAAAGAAAGAAATAAATTAGGTTTTATTTGTTACCTGTTCAACTTATTAAAAGAAACATGAAGAAACTGTGAGTCACACTGTGACATGAATGGGGAGGAAATTGTCTGAAAAAAACTCACTTGTAATGAAATAAACTCACCTAAGATAAAATAAAAACCCTAATGTACTTCAGGGTATTTCTAAGGATTTATATTCTATTGATAGAAAAGAACAAATCAAGCTATGGTTGATATATATATTTACATTATATATATATTTACATTATACTTCCCGCCACCTTCTAATATTGCTCTCTTAGTTCGCAGTACAAACTTTTATGCCACTCTTAAGGCTTGTGAATGTTGCCTTCTCAGTGATGTATTCTCATTTGGAATAAAGACTTGGTGGTAGAGAACTGTCCAAACCTGGGAAGAGATTACCAAGGTTTGAATCAGATCTTCTCATTCTAACAAAATTCTAGAGTTTCTTAATCTTTGCAATGTGCCAGTGGACAGAAAATTTTCAAGTCTGTGTTACTTGGGTGAACAGCACTGTAGGAATGACAGAAAATCCACAGAGGACTTAAATTGCTGAATTGTGCCCCCAGTGAATTTCTGCCATCAGAGTAACAAGGATGGAGGAAAAAGTTGCTTAAAAAGAACTCACTTATAACGAAATGGCACTTAAATAAAAGTCCTAATTTTTTCACTGTTTTTCTAAGGTATTCTATTATTCTGATTACAATGAATAGTTCACCTACAGTGTGGTCTTATCACAGTTAGAAGCTGATATCTAACATTAAAATTTAATGGACTGTTCCTGTACATACAGAATACATGTATGAGATACAAAAGTTATATTAATCCAAAGAGGAGAAAATGAATTTGTTATATCAAAAGGTGCTGTAAGAAAGGCATAGAAATTAAAACAGATATAAAAGCACCATATACACTAAAGAAAACTGTTTCTTAGTAATTTCAATGCAATATCAGTAACCACAACAATTGTTTCTCCTTCAGTTGTGAAAGAGAAATTAAAAATCCATTTAAAAAAATCAAGTTTCTTTATTTTCCTTTTCAAAAAAATTCCTTGTTGCCATACATGATTGAAATACATATTTTATTAAAACAATTATTTTATTAAAGTCTTTAAAATGAACACATTTAATATGTAAAATATTCCGAGAATTGTGTATTCCAAAAACATAATACCTAATGCTAGAGTAGTTTGCTAATATTTAGGAAGAAAAGGTTGCAGCTGGGGAAAATTGTAACTCGGAACTGGTTTTGATGTTGTATCTCCTTTCTTTCCTGTTTCTGTTGCTCAAAGGCTCTATATACAGCCTTAAAGCCATTAAAAAGGGGGTACAAGATTGCAACGTTATGATGCTCTGGGAATTAAAGGCCCCTTAGTTTGTGCAGCCTACAGGTTTTGACTCCTATACAAGTAGCTGTTTCACCGGTCTGTGCCCTGAAAAAGATGCAGGAGATGAAAAGCAAAGATATGGAGCCTGGAAACAAAAAGTCTGAGCTTCTTGTAACCAGCTAACATACATGGTGTTATTTCGCCCTGACCTGAGCATGATAGCATAAGGCTGGGGCAGATAATAAAGGAGTATATCCAGGGGGTGTGATGCCCTTCTGCTGCAAAAATCCAAGCACATAACATACTTCCATCTGCCCTTTTGGATAAATATTAGTAGTGGGGATAACATTAGTAGAGGTAACAAGATTTCAGAGTAAAGTATTCCAGCAAATAAACCTGCAGGGTATATCATAGTAGTTAAGAGTAAACTTTCCCAAAGGCTAGGAGAATGTACAAATCAATGGGATGCAAAAATTATTTTACTATTTGATTTTAAAATTATCTGTCTGGCCAGTGCTTCTGATACTTAAGTCCTCACAGACATTGTTAGGATTCTCCCTTTCACATGTAAATCCTCTCTAGCCCTCTAAACCCCTTACAGTGTCCTAAAAATTTAGAAAACAAACCCAGTGGTTTCTTATTATCTATATCAGTCTCACACAGCACAGCACAGTTCCCATCAACATTCATGCAATCAATTGGATATAACCAACCTTCTGCAGTGTTGCTTGCCTTTATCATGGTTGAAATTGAGGTAATTGTTTTTCTTGCTCCCCTCTGATGAATTTGACACAAAGGCAATGATTCTAAAATATATCCAACTTCTGAAATATTATGCTAGCATGTGTGAAGAGCTATTTTCTCAGGGGAATGGATATGCTCTTTAATACTTAGTCCTCTTGTCTCAGATCTGTATTTGTGAGCGGTTTGAAGACTGTGATTAGTTTAAGTACTTTGGAGAAAGTCTGTCATGATCTAATTTGTCCCATGTCCTTGATTCGGGTGGGACAGAGTTAATTTTCTTCCTGGTAGCTGGTATAGTGCTGTGTTTTGGATTTAGGATGACAATAATTAGGAATGGGATAAAATTGTAAAGAGGCTTGAAGTATCAGATTTTTGAAACTTATGTGGAATTTAAAATGTTGTTACACAACACTTTAAATTGTACCTTTATTATCTGAAGATGGAAAAGTGCAGCATCTTTGGAAGAAAGTTTGCAATGGAGCAAGCATTCAATGAAATTCAATGAAATACAGCAAAATTCCTATATTAACTTTAATAAAGCTCTCACTAGGCTCAAAAGTTTTGGAGATGTAGAAAGCAGATAATATGTTTCCAATTGCATTTTTTTTTTAAATTTTATTTTTGCAGGCTCTTGCAGGTTTATGCATGAACACTTAGATTCACATACACATTCAGGATGTGAGGGTCCTATTAAACCAGCCTGAGACCAAAAGATATGCAAATCCTAATCCCCAAATATTCCATCAAATAATTCCCAAATCTGGTTTGCCAAAGTTTACAAACCACAGTACTTGTAAATACGAATAACCAGGCAATGGCTAGGTATCATATTTCAAGTTTTGCAAATCCTCAACATTTCTACCATTTTGTCATGAATCTGCAAATTCAGATCAGACATGTATTTGTGATTTATTATACACTCCTCATTATTCTGCAGTTTAAAATGACCCAGAGCTCAGGGAAGGAAAAACCCCATGTAATTCGGTGGCCAGCTCAGCTCTGATGACAAGCAATAGGTTGAACATAACTGAAGCCAAAATCTCAAAATAATGCACCTCCTGCATCACAGCATTCTTATTGTGATTCATGTGAAACACTAATATTTAATTCCAAGGGTTTCTGAGGCCAGTGAGCACATGGAATACGGACTCACCTTGGGTCTACATAGTTACTTAGGGAACTGTGGTAAGAAGAAAGGTGGAGGTGAGACAAAAATAGACAAATGAGAGTGAATGAGACATGCTGTTGTGTTTTCAGCAGGGAATGGATGTTGCTTAAGAAGGGATGGAAAGGGGAGATAACAGTGCAATGAAAATGTTATCATAGAACTGGAAATTACTTACTTCATCCAGTAGTGAAAAAGAAAAACAACCCATGGGTGCCTGATAGAGAAGCTGGTATTCTGCATTTGTGTTCTGACAGAAAGTAGTCTAATGTGATTTGAGCTGGGGTACAGAGAACAGTAGCAACAGTGTTGGACAACCATCTTTGTATCTGAAGAAAGCTAACACTAGTTATGATCAGAGCTGGTCCAAATATGATTTTTTTTTTAAAAAATCGATATATTTTAGAACGTCATTGTAAAATTAAGGGAAGGGATGACAAGATTAGGAAAACTCATTTCTTCTACTTCCTTTTTCCTATTTCTACTCTTTCATCATTATTTTCTTAAAATGATAAAAGAAGAAAAGGACAAAGGAGAGCTATAAAGGGTAAAGGTGATTAGAAAAGAAAAAGGAGTATTTCTAAAGAGAAATACATCTCTCAAAATCAGAAAAATATGCAAAAAATGAAAATCTAGTACTTTCAAAAGCAATGGATGGAGTAGAACTTAAAAATGCTTATATTTCCCTCCTTTTTTCAAACAGCGATATTTAATCTGACTGGAAAGTCTATTTAGACTTATAACATTTTCTCATACTCTTGCCTCCCTTCATGCTTATCTTCAGCTGACCTGACACCCACTTTTTGGTGAAGACATTGTCCATTAAAATGGCAAATACAGTTTAACCCTATCTCCTGTTTGTGACATTGCACATGCTAAAGGATGTGCCTTGCATCTTTCCCTCAGGACGTGACGTTCAGGTGTTCAGAGTAGGCACCACAGTTTTGTCACACATCTGTCACTGCACGGCTTTTCAGGGCAGCTGTGTGGGAACAACTCTGTCTGCCACAGGCTGTGCTAGCTCTCATAAGAGAGAGCAGACATATCAACATGAAGCTGTGAGGATGAAGGAAATACAGAACAAGAACTGTCAGCAAAATTCAGGGCTCAATAAAAATAAAAATACAAGTCTCCTAACAAGGCATTTTCCCATTCTTTATGTACAAAAAAATCGTGATTTATTTATTTCATATAACAGTTTTTTGAACATTTTTAAGAAATTCGGTAAAATATATTCTAGAGATGGAAATTTTAGTCAACTCTGGGCTAGACTCCATTTCCAATACTGTGATTCATACTGTTCTGCTGTTTTTGAACATTTCAAAAGCAGAATTTGGAAATTTGTCAGGTTTCATTTAGTAATCACTCTATACTTTTGAGTACTGATGAATGCCTATTTATCATCTGATTGTGAAGTAACACGTCTGTACACTTTCATTCTTACAGCTGTTTTACTACTACAAGTATCTCTCTAAAAGTGTCACAAGAAAAATGTATAGGGAATAAATTATTTTATGGGATTTTTACGGTGGATATTCACTCATATAGTTTGCAGAATGTGTCTGTAAAAAAAAAAAAAAATAAGTAATTCCCAAGTTCTGCTTTACAAATGATATAGAAAAAAACCCATGTCATTGAAATCCTTTTCGAAAGCATCTTATTGTATTGTTCAAATTCAAACCTTCCGGGAGCTGGGGCAATAGAACACGTGTGGGTGGTTTGCATGTCTTCTGAATGGCACAAATGAATATGTTGACAGAAGCACTAATTAATGCTCAGAAACATTTCAAACTAAATAACTAGATGCACAGACAATCTGTAATGTTTTTGCTTGTGAAATGAATTGCATTATGGGAAGAAAAGATATAGTGGGTAGTATTTCAGTCTTCAAGAAATTATATGGGTAGTTCTGTGAACTGAAAAGTATGAAATCACTTTCCAATCTCACTTTGTCTTAAAATGAATAATGTAGTAAATGTTGGGATATTTTCTTGATGCCTTTTTCATATTCAATTTTCAGAAAATGTGAATTGAAAAATTTCCCAATTATACCTACTGCTTGTCAAAGAAACCGAGGATGTCAGAAGTATGGAGCTGGCAGAGTTTGTGGGAGGAAAAAGACATTACATTCTTAAGCATCTCAACAGTCTGCAGTTCTAGACAGAAAGAAGCAGCCCTCATTCAATAAAAACATATCCTGAAATATATTGTTCTTAAGACTTATGCAGTTTGTCATAATCCTTTAATTTCCTTTGGGACTTCACTGTTTTCCACAAAAACTTTGTCTGAAGCAAGTCACTATAAACCAACCCAATCAGATGCATAGATGATCCAACATGATCATGATATTTGAGTATCTCCTGTCTTTCATGCATAAACTCTCACTTATAAGATCTAGTCCTTCTTAGCATAAGAAGGTTTCTTTCTCCACAGTTTGAACATTGCAGATCTGGCTTTTCTTCATTCTGATATATGATTAAAATTCCTCAAAGCCTGCTGTTTTGCTGGTTAAAGTCTGCTAACAGGAAAGGAGCTTGTCAATGTGAAAGGAAAGAGAAGACGACAAGACTGCAGCATGAAGAATTCTTTTGCAAGTGGTTAGGTTAAGAGAGCTGTGAACTGAACTGGAAAAGAAAAACAGTGATAATTATGGTGCTAGAGTTGAGGTTTTCTGAATGTGACATTATTATGGCTTGCCGGGAGCGGAATAGAACACAAGAGTCATAGGAAACTGTCCCGGAAGATGTATCAGCTATGACAGGTTACCTTAAAGACAAAAGGCTGTCGTCTTAGTACGAATCAGACTCAGAAAAATAAAAGCATTTAGGACCACTTAGCTCATAAGCATTTAAACTATCTTTTTTCTTTGTCTATTTGAATACATAGTGCTAAGCAAAAAAGAAACTCATTTATGACACAGCTGATATAAAGTCTGTGGATCTTTGTCTCCATCAATAGGCATGTTTAATGGTAAGTTTGTTTTTTTTAACAAAACTTTAAATTTCAGGCTGTAAATTGTAAATATGCTGAGTTTATGTCAAGAAATATCTGTGGCTTCTATTAATGTCATAAAAATTCCTTATTTGTCAAAGGCTTGCCAGTTCATATGCATAATTCTTCCAAACCACATGAAGAATGTTTCCTCATGTCTCCCCAGCCTGAAACGCAGTTAATTAGTTCGAAGGCACCTAACTCTCGCTCTATGCCAGATACATCTGGCTCCTTCAGCTACTTCCAGGGCTTTTTTTTAAACTAGAATTAGATTTAAACTATTGCTTGAGAAATATTTCTTTCATGTCTTGTCCAGAAGCTCTGAAAAGGAAATATTCAGTCTTACACTTGTGACATAGTTAAGGTAGGATGTCTTGCAGTTTTTCATGTTTCGAAAAAGCATCGTGCAGTGTAGAGTTCAAATATATCACTGAGTTTGAAAACATGCCACAACTATGACATGGAAAAAAATTGCTGGGTCAAATTTTTGGGTCCAATATTTCAGAGTCTTCCAGGATATGAGAAAGTATCAGTCTTCTTTAGTCCTTCTCACCACTTCTAGCAGAGTTCCCACTCTTTCTTAAGTAGGATTCTGAGTTACAAAGCATTAGTCTAGCTTATGCAATTTTTCAAAACTACTTCCTGACCTGAAATTGAATATCTTTTATTTGGACAAGTGACATTTAGAGAAAGAGACAGAGGAAAAAAAAACGAACTATTTGATACTTGGAGTAAAAAATACTGTAAAGAAAACATATCTTTTAGCAATTTTGGAATGAATTGAGACTTGTATGAATTAAACATTAAAAGCTTTTTAATAAACATATTTATCAAATATACCCATAATTTGTTGCATGGAGCTACATTTTTTATTTGTTGCATGGAGCTACAGAAATGTAAAATAACTCTAGGCATTTCAAAATCACAGTCATACTCCCAACATTACAAGATCTGATACCATTCGTAAAATAACTTTAAATGTTGGAGGTTCCTTTAACTTGATTTTTGAGATTTTTGAACTTATCTGTGTTATCACAAATGTCCAGAAAATTACTTGATCAGAATCACCAAAAATATTTTCTATCAATCACCTCACTCCAGAAGCTGATATTACAAGAATGATGTTATGTATCACAATTATTTACAGGATTGTTTTTAAGAGGTGTTCCTGGAAAGTTTTTTGGTTTACTTTAGAAAATGTAAGGGTATGGAAATTCAGATTAACTACCTGCTAATAGTAATTGATTCATAATAGCTAGCTTTCAACATGGACTATGTCACTATAACAAATTTTCATTGTATCGAAAATGTGTGTATCAAATATGAATGACACTTTTTATCTTTATCTTTATTAATTTCTATATATCTTTCTAAACTAAGATTAATTTGATTAGTACCTAGTCCTAGTCTATCTTCAGGCAACAGCAAAGTTTCTATTCACAGTAGGACCATACTCACTGTTTTTACAATGACAGACAAGTCAATTATATTCAATTTTCTAAAATTTCACTTAAAAATTTACCTTTTTTCTTCTTATCTTCAGTACATATACCTGTTCACACACAATTATAGAAGTGTTCTCCAGCATAATCTTAATATGCAGCACAGAAATGATTCCATAAAAGGTAATTAGATAAAGAAAAATATGGTCTCAGTTGGAAATAACAAGAGTGGACTCTGGTATTTGATAGCAGGGATCAACATTGGTAGTTAATTTTAAGATAACACTGTGACTTATGGCACTACAAGTTCATAACAGTATACAGAGAAACTAAAAGTCTCAGGAGAAGGATTATTTTAAGACTTAATAATAGGAATTAGACCAGGTCATATTTGATGAATTTTGATGGCATGATTTTCCAAAGGTAACAGCATCCTTAGCCAGCTGACACACATTTAAACAACAATTTTGGTGTCAATACTATGTCCTCTTAATTTCTTGCCTATGGCTGCATTCCTAATCAATTGTACTTTAAAGAAAATCAACCACCTTCAACTGAACTAGTATACACATACACGCATTTATTTAAGTAGTTAGAAAAAACAGTGGAAGCTGGATACTTCTCTTTAACCTCAGGCTACCTGCAAGCAACGGAATAATAGCAAGCAAATAGGTCCAATCACACAGTCATGGTTTTCCAGCATAAGAGAGAGTCACTGCTACTAGGTATGTTATATGGTGGTACTTAGGAAGCTCTAATTAAAATAGATCCCAGGCCATTGTCTTAATTCTACATTTAATGTGATTTGCTAGGAAAATGTGGTTTCTTTATGTGTTCTGTAAGATTCATGACAATTGTCATAGGAGTTTCCAGACTGAGATAGCTCTTAAAGTCACCAAGCTCCCTCCATAAAGAAGTGAATTGAAATATTCAGAACTTACTGTACAATTTCATTGCTTTCAAGTAAACAAACACACACAAAAGAAGACTGGGCTACAAGACACAAGATGATGCCGAAGAAGGTATTGCCTTTCTTCTCAGTCTTTCAGTAGATGTGGGAGTGTTAGCATCTTTGCTCCTGAAGTAATGAACCTCAGCCTGTGTGAGGATTCGTTTCCAGTAAAACTGAATAGTAAATGCAGTGTGGACCTGAAGTATCAGAGTAGTTCTAAACAACTTTCTAGCCAGTGGCTGAGTACAATGTCTACTGAGACCCACCCAGACCCTCCTCAGGAGGCTGTGCTGCCCCAAAACAGGTTTTGCAGCCAATTCCAAAGGGCCTCATGTATGGTCTTCAGACTTATATGATCTTAACTCCCCCAACCAGAAAACCTGCTGTTCTCTGCCTGTGTCACAGTCTCACAAATGCTGCCTGCTTTCTGTCATCTGACCTACAAGTGTAGTTCTTAATTGCACAGTCTTCCAGAGCAGAGAATAAAGTACGACCATTCAAAAAAACAGTCTGCATAGACCTCCTCTTCTTCCAGTATTGCTGTTGGTTGTGGGCAGCAGGGGAAGGATAAGATGACAGGAACAAAGAACTATGGCACTGCTATGAGTAGACTTCTTGCTCATGAAACCAGCAGAGCAGAAGCAAAATTACTCAGTTTCTCTAACTGTAAAATAGTGATTATGGTTCTCCTTAGTGTGTAAGGTACTTTGTGATCTACCAGTTATGTGCTAAATATCCTTTCCAAAATGTGTTAGGAGGATTAAGGATGCATCTCTGCAAGTTAGAATAGTATGAATCTGTTTTAAAGCCATAGAATTTACTAGTATAAAGGGCAAACCTTGCTCAAAGAAATAATAATAATAATAATAATAATAATAATAATAATAATAATAATAATAATAATAATAATAATAATAATTTTAAATATTTTAAATTTTTAAAATTTTTAAATAATTATTGAATAATTATTTAATAATAATAGCTATTATTATTGTTGTTGTTATTGTTATTATTATTATTATTAAAAGTAATCTCCACATAGAGATTTTTATTTCTTACTCATTCTAGATAAATACACTGCATATGTGATTCCATTTACATTTTGTATGAACTGCCTGTTTGCAGACAGGAGCAGCTACATCATAACTATCACTATCCCATAGCATACTGGTGCTTTAGTTCCTAACATTAAAAGCAACTCTAAATGGTTCCGTTTGTAAAATGTTATCTTCATCAATGTAACAGTGCCCTCTATGTTCCAGAGATTGCACTGAGGGTACTATCATTCTTTGTATACTTAATAAAACTTCCTTTTTTATTTCAATTCCTTTTTAAGAAAGGGTGAATTTACCATAGTAACTTTTATTTTACTGTTAAGTTCCACCAAAAAAAAAAAAAAGACAAATTTTTATAAGCGATGAATGAAATGCAATTTTAAATATGAAGCTGTTAATCTCATTGTAAATACCCAGTCACATATCATTTTCTGACATTAAAAAAAGGAAAAACATAAATGTTTTTTGTGAGAAAATGGTTGTACAAACATTTTTCAAACCCTACAATTAACATTTAAAAGGTCTCAAAAGTAATGATATATTTGTTTTCAGCAGAAGATCATAACCAGTGAGTTATGGGTTTATTGCAGATACGAAAACCTTCAAGAGGCTTCATGGTGAAAGGGAAGCACATATGAATTATGAGGCATTGAGAGGTATATATCCTCATGTCCGCTGAATCTTTGTTATACAGAGGTGACCAGATTTTCTTAATATATTTGTAAGATAAAAATGGGAAAGTTTTCTTCATATTGTGTACAAAATTCTCACAATTAAATTGTAACACAAAGGAACTCTGTCTGATTCTTCCCTAATGCTAAGAAGAAGACCTCTTGAGGACATAAATTCTTTACTTAGAGTTTTTCTAAAAAAGAAAGGAAGAAAAAAATATAAAAGGAAAAAGTCTTTCATGAGAGCTACTGCACTTCCATCGTACTCAGTGGGACCAAGATAGTAAGTACAAGTCATAAGAAGTTATTTTGGGACCAGCTTATTATTCAGTCAAGAGGGAAGAATAATTGTAATGATGACATTAAACACACAGAGAGGATAGCCTGAGTTCAGGTGGAAGGCATGTTAAAAATAAAGATTACTTTAAACTTTTGCACCTTACTTTGAAACATTTCAGTTCTATGCTCTCTCTCCATTAGCTCTCAGTCTCTACACACCTTGATAGAAAAGAATGGGAGAACAACAGAGTACTAACCCCAATTTCTTTTTACTCAACTCCCGCTACTATTTAGTGCTCAGAATGCTTCTGAACTTCTAGGACAATATCTCTTGCTTAGGGGTGAGCTGAAATGAGCCCACAGTAAACTGAGCTGTTTTAAATATTCCATGGCAACATTTTCCTGGAGCTTATGAAGAGAAAGAGGAGAGGGATGGAAAGGTTAATATATTTTATTTCAGGTGAAATGTTGCTATAAAGAAAATCACTTTGCTGAAGATCGAGGCTTTTTGAATTAATAGATGTCTTACTGTTTTCCAGAAGGAAGGTTCCTGAAATAATTTATGGTGAAAAATGTTTAACAGCCAAAGTAAAAAGCAGCTACTAGATACATTATAATAGAAACTCATTGCAACTGCCTCTATTTCTCTCTTGGAAATGGCAATGTTCAATGAATTCTGTGAACCCTTAGATATAACACAGTTCCAGTATTGAGGGTGGGACCTTCTCATTGCCCCAAGAAATTCCATTGTTTGTTTATTCTTTGTACTGTATATGCTTACAGAAATGCAAGATGTTGTAGAACAACAGCCTGTTATGCATGTCTGGTCTAGCTAAAAGTGCAACTTCCCCAGGAACCTCAGGGGTTTTTTTATAATTGTTGAGGCAAAGAAGGTTTGATATAATATACCTGTGGCCTTTCATTAAGAGAATGATGATGCTTTGTGTGGCAGTGCATGTACATACATAACTGCATGCTTTTCTTAATTATCTCTTAATTCTTTCCCTACTCTTTCCCTACTCTCAGACCTGGGAATCCTTGACTTTTTTGGCTATCTTCTTCTCCATATTAGCACCAAGTTGCTTTGGTACTATTTCCATTTCCCATTTGTTCTGAAGCCAAGAATATCTTCCTTCTTTCTCTTCCTTTCGATCTATTTACACATAAGAAAAAGACTTGTCTCAGGCAACAAGGGAAAATTAAATATGAGCCTCTACCTTTCAAATTTTTAAATTATGCTCACACCATGTAGGAGAGAGCTCCTGCTCCTCAACTTTTTATGAAGAGAGATGCTGTGATATGGAAGCATTTTTCAAGGAGGTGAAGTTACAACAACAGTTAAACAAAACAAACAAAAAAAAGATTTTCCAGCTATTCAGAAATGACTGAAAACTGGAAAGGTCAGGGGTCAGGTCACACCACTGTAATTCAGGAAATATACAAGGCATTGGAATTAAATTCATCATCCTAATGACAAAGGCTATAACAAGTGCAAGAAATGCAGAACAAATCCTTCCTTGAGATAGTGATTGCAATGACTGAGAAATGCAATGAAGTTTGCTCACTGCTGTAATAGCTTGAAATTTCATGAATTTACTATCCTACTCTTTTCCTCCATTAACTTAATTCTACTGCTTTATTTGTCTAAAAGATATGCCTTTTGGGGAGCAGGGAGTTCACAAAAGCCGGATTTGTGATGCATGAATCTGCACTTTTGCTGGCAGAGGACAGACCTAAAGTACATAAAATACACTCCCTTTCCTAGTGCTTACTTAAATTGATTTGAAAATAGGAAGTGCAAATGAAGATTGGAAAATGTTCTCTAACTCATTAGTATGAAACCAGTAAATGAATATAATTTTAAGAAAACAATTAAGTACACTATACATAAAAATGGCAGTGATAAATTATCCAACCTACAGATAATTATACACAGTTATCTATTTTAGAGCTCAGCAAATGTTAAGAGGGACTATATCCTGACACTCTCTAATGACCCGGAACCCCCACGAAGTCTACTCAACCTTTTTTACCTATCCTATGAGAAAGGAGCTCAGAGAAAGGAGCTCAGATAAAGCAGTAACACAATCCTCTAGGAGAACCTGCTATCTTAGCTGGCTATGCAAGAGAATGACTGACAAGAAACTTCTATAACCTTCTGATATATGATAATTGGTGAGTGTTTTCTGCATTATATGAATAAAGAAGAGAGAGGTATCTAGCTGCTATGACCATGAGAGAAGAAAACCTTCTAAAAGCAAGATGGAGCAGGAGAGAAACTAGGAAAAGGTCAATCAACAACAGTAGCAGTATCATTACAACACTGTACAAACTGATCATGTATTCACATGTGAAATAATTCTGGTTCCTTGTGATATGGAAGCATTTTTCAAGGAGGTAAAGTTACAACAAGAGTTAAACAAAACAAAACAAAGAACAGAATTGGACAAGAAAAGATATAGAAAGAATATGACAAAGACAGCTTCTATAAAAGAAACGGACTGCAGCCTCAAAACGAGATAGTACAAACAAATATGATGGAGGTCTCAAAAATCATGAATGGCAATGATTGTTCACTCCCTCTGTGAACCAGGGGCATAAAATGAAACCAGTATGGCACATGTAAATAAGACAAATTTAATGATTCTGTATATTACACAAACTATAGATCCCCAAGTGAAAGCACTTCAATTTATTACAAGTCCACAGTACTTCAAAAGGTGATTGGACAAAACTACGACCCCTGGCTCAGGCATTGACTGAAATAGAGGCTCATTAGAGGCTGTAAAATGCACCAGCAAATGTCACTCTGTCCTCTTGTTGGATAGCCTCTGTGAATCTTGCAGCACTACTGTCATATGGAGTGATAACTAGTTGGACTATGCTGTAACCTAACATGACTATTTTTGCATTGGTGAGAGGTATTTCTAAAACTCAGTGACCTGAATATTCCTCCCTGTAGTACCTAAAAATATCATCCATCCTATAACTGTATGATTTTTTTTCCTTTTGATATCAACAGGACACTGACATTTTTTCCCAGAAGTTAAAATTATCCCAGATACCCTTTTTAAAATACCTTGCAAACGTTGTTTGCTTAGTGTCACCAGTTTTTGAAAACAGAACTGTACAGTTAGTATATTCCTAAAAGATTTTTGAAATTATTACTTCTATGTTTAGATTTAAGAACAGATTTTTAATTTTCTGTTCAGTCCCCTTTTTCCTTAGTGTTTTACTCACAAAGACGAAGGATGATGCATTTCTGAGAGGTTATATTGGTAGGTAATCTTTCTTATGTTACACGCTACCACTTGAAGTTAATCAAAAAGAACCTGAAGATAGGGTGGGATCCTGTCTTCAATGCATCCTTGTTGCTGAGAGACAGAGGAGGTCTCTGGCACATTGATCATGGTACATTGTCTTCCTCAATCAAAAATAGGAGATGTAATTTCAAGACTGATAAGAATTGTAAGGTGGTTTGGAAAATCACTGGTAATAATCTATTGGAACAGATAAAAGGAATATTACATTAGAATGCAAAGACAATTCCAGATTTTCAAGATGTTGGAACAATTTTTAGGTAGAAAATCTTCTTAACGATTGTTTTCATCTCATGAAGCGAAAAGCAGGAAAGCCTGAATGTAAATTGCCCTCTGTGTTGCTAGTGTCAACCTTGTTTGGCTGAAAACAAGTTATTATAGAGTTATAATGATAGATTACCTTCTAGTGCAGAAGGACACTACATAAGCATGATTTCTGATGTCTCCTTAATGAAGAGACCAGTCTTTGCTGAAGGCAGGCTAGAGCAATCTGAAGTTGAAAGAACTTTTAAGAAGATTTCCAGGCCATTAATTTTCACTGTTTAATAAATCTAGGTAGTAGGCACAGTACAGTATCATAACGTATAATATGTTGAACGGATCAAGAACTGGTTAAGTGACGTCTTAAAAATAAGCCATCAGTGGTTAATCATCACTATACAGAAGAATGGGGTTCCAGAGGGAACAGAACGCTGTCCAGTGAGACATAATAAGGAAATAATTATCTAATCACCAACAATAAAACCTGTGGAAGGCATAAAATTTATCACAATAGTAAATAATAATGAGAGTGTAGATGCCATAAAGTAATCTGGATAGCTTGATAAACCAGTCATATCCAAATGAAATATTTCTAATGCAGCCAGATAGAAAGCTATTAATTTAATAATGGAGTTTGCAGCTGCAGAATAAGACTTTTTTTTCCTGAAAAGAAGAGATCGACAAGATCTAAGAGTCATAGTGGCAAAATAACCAGCTTTCAGAACAATGCTGTAGCAATAAGAAGTAATCTGCTTCTCAGAGAAGGAAGAGAAAAGTTAATTAGAGCTCATAGTTGATTTTACCATTGCTGGGAGTGTTTTCAGGATATTCCCTATAATTCTGGACTCTAGATATTGTAAAAGAAGGAAAAAAGTTAGGAAAAGTTCATGAAAAAAAGATTAGCAAAAATGATGGAAACGTTAGAGAAAGTACCTTAAAGTTAAATACAGAACATATCAAAAAGAAGATTGTAAGGTGATTTGATTGCAGTGTGTAAGTATCTGCAGAGAAAAAAGAAAAAAAGCCATTAAGTACTACAGCGCTCTTTTATCTAGTGGAAGACATCATAACAAGAACCAGTAGTTGGAAATTGAAACTAGATATTCATGTTGGAAATAAGTTGTGCATTTTCATCAATTATGGAAGAAAATCTATCAATGCCAGTGACAGGTTTTCACATCTCTTGATAGCTTCAAATCAAGACTAGAAGGTTTTCTAAAAGCCTATTACATCCTGATATGGTGAAAAAGAAGAAGAAGAAAAAAGTTTTTCTCCTTAATTTAAACCGTCCAGGTGAAATTTAAGGACAAGAAACATCCAAGGATTCAAATAAACTGGTCCCGTGTAGAGATCTCATATGATTAACGCTGTTATAAAATTGCATCTTATATTCAGATTGATAAATCCCACTTGTTATCACAATATAGACTGAAGGCGCCACATTACAAACTTGTTCACCAAATGATCAGTTCATGGTGCTTCTGCAATGTCCTCAGGATATTATAGCACTCTCAAGAGAAATGCTACACTCCATCAAAGAAAATAAAAACATTTTCTTTTTCTTCTTAATTTGATGGCTGGATTTTAAGTAATGCCTTTCCCTTCCTCCTACTCATCATCACCTCAAGCTCTCCATCATAACCCCCTCTCTGACCCTTGATTTCTGTTTGCTTCTGATCTTAAAATTCCTTTGTCTCTGTCTTTTTCTACTGGCAGCATTAAAAAGAATTTTCAGTCTCAATTGTTTCCTGGAATACTAACTTTTTCCCTTGTGAAAAGTAAGTTATTGACACTTTGTAGTCTGTGCAGTTCTCAAAGATTTAAATTTATTTCTACTTTATTTAGGAAGGAAGTGACAAAAAATCTCTTAAACTATTAAAATAGAACTAGCTTTTTCAATGTCTATCATGAACTTGGAAAATATCTGAATTTTATTTTATGAATACCGTATCTGATTCTATCTGCCTCTCATGTTGCTGTCCACCTGCTTGCATATCATTTACTCAAAAGGAGCATGAAAGCACAGTTAGAAACTGAAGAAGAAAAGTGAAATAATGATCCAGTCAGAAGTATCCCCAAAAGAGACATTGCCAGATGTACAGCTGTGAAGACCATCTCAGGAGATTTGATAATTCATCAATAAAAAATGTTTTGCACTGGAAAATGTTTCATCAAGGCTATTTCTTCAGAGGTGTTTGCTACTTTTGCTACTGGTGACTCTGGACTCCTTTCACACTCCCCTCCCCCCAAAAGAAAACTTTAAACAATCTTGGGTTGATCCTAACCTAAGAAATTCCTTTTTCTATCATAGGAAGCCTATCAATGGGAGCCTGCCCAGTTCTGCTCCATGATCCAGCCTTGGAGACAAGCTGGTTAGTCAGGACTGAAAAGACAGACATCAAAAATCGGTGATCTGTTTGAAGAATGGTCATATCGAGTGCTGTGGGGTAAGACAGGCTATCTAGGATGAATCAGAAGAAACTGACAGGAACATGCTTTGAACTGATGAATGGAAAAATAAATAATGCCTTATTTTGAAGCAGTGGGTTTAAAGCCATTTTGATAAGACAATTTCACAGATTTTCAGAGAGAGATCCCAGGCTAGATTTGATGACATAGTAACATCTGTTATCCTGGGATCTGTAACACGGGACTCAGGTTGCGGTTAGGCAGGCTATAAACCCATTTCTGGAAGGTGATAGCATGATACCTAATGTCTGTATGAGGGATGATAAGACCTTGAGCAAGAACTGTAATTCAATCAGTCTGGTATGTGTAATATTGCCTGTATTCCTCTTTCATAACAACTTTAGAAGGCAACTTTCCTGGAAATGTTCTGGAATATTTTTTTTTTAATGTTTCTCATTTCCACTTCTCCCTCCTTACTTAGCTATGCTTATATTCAGGAAGCTTTTCTGTGGACTGACCTAACCCTCATTTGCTTAAATTTAAACACTATTTTATTGTTCTGTCCATCAGGACATGGAATACTTTCTTTTCATAGCAGCACTTTACATGACCAGAAATTGTTATCTTATCCTTGATTAGTCTTCTCTAAATAAGTAATTCCAGTCCTCTCAATCTTTCTTTAATATCTTTTTCCAATCTCAGTGCTTGCATTAGCTTGTCTAGTTGATCAAAACTCTTCTTAAGGTATGATGCCCAAAAGTGTGCCTTGAAGTATGGTGCATAACTGTGCCAGAACAGGACAAAGATAGCTTCCTGCATTTTCAAGATGACACTTCTATTTATTCCAGTAGAACTGACATTTGTCTTTTTTGCAACCTATTATTACTTATGTTCATAAGTCTCATGGTAATCCTTGTTTTACATAAGTGAAAAAAAACCCAAGAGGACTTATTGGAGGTCACTTAATGGAGAAGGGTCTTAAGTCCTATTCTGGTGTTATAGCCAGTTATTCATGCAGGTTTGGAATACGCTTAATTTCATTTTCTTTTCAGAATATGTTTGCCCCATTAACATGTGCACTTACAGTCTGTTTCTCCACAGCAGATCTGACTGCTGCAGACGTGCTGCTTGGCAGACACTGCTTCCTGCCCTCTCCCATGGCGTTGCACGTTGCTATGGGTCACTCCTATTTCCCCAAATATCAGATTACAAAGAATAAACATTAAGAAGTTTTCATCTAGCAAAAGGACCCCCCTGAGATGTACACAAAGAAATAATTTCAATCTGGAAACAGCATAAGTTATTTCAGTGTGTCCATAGCCATACTCAAAAATATTTAGCAGCTTATGTCATTCCTATAGGTCTAATGCTGCAGGCTGATGTGATTTTTGCTGTGGTCTGGAATGTGATGTCTACTCTGCTTTTTTGTAATTTGCTTTAAGATCATTTATATGTGGAAACAGAAGAGATGGAAGTTTGGGGTGTTGGGAAAAATATATTTAACGTTTGTGAAGTGCCATCCATTATAATCCTATGATTTTTTGTCAACACCTTTCTTCAGAGCAAATCTCTGCACTCTAGCCTAACAATGGGAGACAAAAGAGCTGAAAAGCCTGAGAGTGTTTGCTAGGCAGTTGCAAGATCTTATATATTTAAATGCTACTTATTAAACTATAGTGGATGATTTTTTCCTATTGCAGAGAGTACAGTAAATGGGGACAGAGAAGAGAGCAGGAAGCTATGAAAAAAATTCATTAATTTATTTCTTCGCCTTATCCACTGGAAATGGGAAGGAGTTTTTTTTCTTTATTTCTTTACACTAATTAATTATTTGTATGTATATTTGAGAAATGATTCATGGAAGTTTGAGTAAAAAAGTTTAGGTATTTCTAAGACAGAGTTCCGGGGAACAATTGCAGTTGAAATCAGTGCTGCATTAGAAAAGATTTTAGCACAGTGATTAGGCTGCTATTCTGGGTTGTAAGAGAGGATGTCAGTTGCCTGAAATTAAACATCAAGGGGCAGTTCAGATGCCCCAGGTTATCCACCATGTTTATATGTGTCTATAGCAGCACAGGGAAGCAGCTGAGGTAGAAACCAAACAATGAATGAAACCAAAATGGATGTGCAGGAAAGAAACATGAGCAAAAACCTCGTGAAGTCCTGACCTAGTTCAGCTTTAGCTTGGCAGGATACCCTTTTTACTACACTTTAGAATAGTTAGTCTCCTACTTGCGAAATCGTGAAGATCTCCAGCAAGAAAGATTTCCATTTCAGAATAGTCAGGTAAAGGGGTATACATGCAGAATAAACATCTCCAACTTCAAACTGAGCAGGGAAGGAACTTGAAACTCTTTTTCTTGTGGCCCAAATAATTGTGCTGATGATGGCTGTCCTCCAGCATCCTGCAGTTTCTTTCTTTTTTTTATCCACTATAATTTAAATTTCAAAAGATTTTTATTTAATCCTAATGTCAAACAGGAGCAGTTTTTGAATACTCAGAAATTGTTTTGCAATGGAAAAACTGTTTACCAATCTACTCAAAATCAAAAATGCTTTTGCTACCTGGCAAGTACAAATGACAAAACACGAATATTTAGAGGTACATACAATATACATTTAAAAAATATTAACTATGTTAAATCAACTAGAGGTTTATTTTATAGGCCTCTGTAGTGTCAAGGCTATCATTAGGTAATACTGTGATAATGTGTAAGGAAGAAACCACACTGAACCATAATTATTAACACCTGTGGTGATGGTATGATAGTATCTTGGAAACCTTGCTGCACTCAAGGTTTCTGCGAAAATAGAGTCCCTGCTCTGAAGAGCTCATAATCTGAATAGATCAAAGCGGCAGTGGAAAAGTAGCTTTGTAGATGGGACAGAGCTCTGTGCTGTTGTTGAAAAAAACATCAGCATATATTGTTCATTTTTTAATTCTGCATTTGCAGAATCACATCGCACTGACAGTTTCTGAGGTGACATCATGAGCACAGTTTCAACATTGTGGAAAGCATGTCCCTGTGTCTAAATGCTTCCTCTAGCTGACTAGTATCATATTTCATATGTCTCAATACTTTATAGTAGTATCCAGCATGATGAATCCTACTTCAGCAGTGACCTTATTTCAGTCTAGCTGTATATATGTTGACTTGCATTATTTTTATGTCTGACTTCATATTACTGTTTACTGCCGTGTTTCTAACATCTCATCTCTTTGTTTTATCTCTGTTTCAGCTGTGTTCAATATTCCTTTCCATGTAATATCAGACTGATTATCACTGAATTCCATGAATATGCTCTTTGTTCTTTTAGATCATTAAAGATTGGAAGTAAGAAGAGACATCACAGAAATCTTGTTTCTTCCAGTAAAAGCCTTCCAGCAAATTCACATTTTGCCATTGCTCGTTAGCCTCTGTGTATATTTCTTCAGCCAGCATGCAATTTAAGTGAAAGTACCTAAATACTGTTATCTGAGTAAATAATGTTATGTATTTTGCAACATTTACTCACTACCAGGCATGTCTGTCTAGATAGTATTCTTTATACTGAAGATAATTGTAGTCAAATAATTTGGAGTGAATCTAGGATTACTATTTCATGACAATGCTACTCAAGTGTAATAATTATTGTATTTTATCCACACAAGATATAATAGTAGCAAAATGTAAGCATACCATGTGTGTGTGCTAATTTTAGATATTGCTCTGTAAATCTACTCAGCTACATAAAGATATAATAGAATTACAACTTATTTATTGACATAGCTGCTACAGCATTATTATTGCCACAAAAGGAAACATTTTCAGCTTGCATGCTCTTAACCTGCTGGTGCATTTTCCAATTTGTGCAGGCAATTTTCCACCCTTATGCATTTATTTGCAATGTAGTAGTCTAAAGACACAAATCACTACACATATACACAAAGGCATGTAGACATACACGTGAAGTTGTAGACACGTTTATGTATATATAGATTATATGTGTATATAGATATATATGTATATATAGATATATTGTATATATAGAGATATATATGTGTATATTAGATTTAATGTATCTGCTTTTATATGGATATTTGTGTTATATTTAAGACACAAAACATATTTGAACATTTATTTAAATATTTTGCTAATTTGTACATCTGCATGAAGGCTGTGAGTTACGCTGCTATTTTCACAAGTATTGTACTGACTTCCAAGCAAAAGCTTCAGTAATTTCTAGTACAGCTATTCAAAATCCCATTTGTTACCTTTCTTGCATTCATGATACACAGTTATGAATACAGACACTAATTGCATCACATTTCCTGAGCTCTTAGTTCTGTTTCAGAACAATTTTATTATACCTTTAGGAAGCTGATGTAATAAAATTACCAACTGAAAAGTCACCCTTAATTTAAGATCTTTTAAGGATAGTTTCAATAATCTCAGAAAAAAAAGAAAAGTGATCAAGTTTATTATCAATTATGGAGTTTATCTTAGTGGAAGGAAAATGGTTTATTTCTAGCTAAAAAGAAAAGAAAAACTTGTGCCACGGGGCTGGGCTTGCTTCAAATTGTTCAACATGGAACTACAGTGAGGTTAAAAGATGAGGAGAGTTCCCAGCAGAGCAGAGGCATCCTCATTCTTCATTGTCATATTCCATTAGAGCTAAGTGACATGAATTCAAGAGTAATGTGGATTTCTTTGGGCAGGTATGCAGTCTATACAAAGGCATTCAGTAGTATTCTTTAAAGATCAACTTAGCAGTGCCAGAGAGTTTCAGGCACAGAAAATTCCAGCTTACATATACTAAATACACACACAGAGGCATCCAAAACTACTAGTCCTACTATTTGGACAAGTATGTACAGAAATACATAGAACAGAAGGAACAGTTGTATATGCAGATGGAAACGGTATTTGAGAGGCAACTGGATGAAGACACAGACTGAGTTACTAATTTCAATCTCCGTATTAATAAACACGGAGAATTTTCTTTGCAATGACTCCTTATATTATTTATAGGATGAAATTCACAACAATGCTAAAACACATAATGATATTAAATATCATTGAAGTAGCTTCTAGAGTGACTATTACTGCAAAACCATGCCAAATTATTGAATAATAGCATTTTCATACATTAAACACACAAAATATCACAAATTAAATTATTAGCTTACATGGGTTTGAATTATACCAGTGTCCTGGTTTTGGCTGGGATAGAGTTAATTTTCTTCCTAGTAGCTGGTATAGCGCTGTGGTTTGGATTTAGGATGAGAATAATGTTGATAACACACTGATGTTTCAGTTGTTGCTGAGCAGTGCTTACACTAAGTCAAGGACTTTTCAGCTTCTCAGACTGCCCTGCCAGCGAGGAGGCTGGAGGTGCACAAGAAGCTGGGAGGGGACACAACCAGGACAGATGACCCAAACTGGCCAAAGGGATGCTCCATACTGTATGATGTCATGCTGAACAAAAACCTGGGGGGAGTTGGCCAGGTGGGCATGGCTGCTGCTCAGGAACTAATTGGGCATTGGTCAGCAGGTGGTGAGCAATTGCATTGTGCATCACTTGTTTTGTATATTTTTTTATCGTTATTATTATTTTCCCTTCCTTTTCTGTCCTATTAAATTGTCTTTATCTCAACCCATGAGTTTTACGTTTCTTCCAATTCCCTCTCCAATCCCGCTGTTGGGGGAGTGAGCGAACAGCTGTGTGGTGTTTAGCTGCCTGCCAAAAAAAAAAAAAAAAAAAAAAAGTCTAATCAGCAGCAGAATATGCAATAAGTTGAGTTTGTAGTATTCATCCTAAAACTCCCGATCAGCCCTTTGAATCATACGAGTATAATGCTATCTTTTTTGAGCAGACTTCTATGACCACATATAGTATGACCTTAGGATCCAGATGTTAACTAACATGGCAAAGAGAAAAAGAAAGTAACAGGGAAAACCAAAGTGGTGTGCAATAATGGGTTCTCTTACATGCACTGCATGGTGAATTTCTGCTGTTTGTCAGCTGTTAATACCATGAGTTAAAAGAGCTGAGGAAGTGAAGAAACAGCGCTGAAATTGAAGTGGTGGTGTGAAAGAAAAGAGCTCTTTCAGGCAGGATCAACACAGAAGACTTAACTTGTAGGAAAGGGAGGTTATTAACATCTCTGTTTACTACCTGAGGAACAAGTCTGTCTGTAATGTTTAAAAGCATATATATTTACTTTTAAGATACCTATTACAAGTTTCAATACCTTGCAAAAATCAATCCAATTAATCAGAGGAAATGTAGAGAAAAAGAATGAAAATTAACAAATAATTAGTAGTGATGATGTCTAATCACAGACGATTCTTAAATCATTACTTTGAGATTTAGGTATGAAGGTTACTAGATACATATAAAGTGCTTTATAAATTTGGAGTGTGTATTTGATTCCTAGCTGCCTACCATCCTTGAATAATATACACCCATACCAAAGATCAGAGTTCATTTGCATGTTAATAACTTACTAGTAGTGATTTACCAGTCTGTTTATATAACACCTCATCCAGGTGTCATTAAAATAAGGATGAAAACTTAATTACTTTAATGGGACTTGGATGATCTCCCAGGTGATAAGGAGCAGTGCCACTTTTTTAAAGTCTTCTGGTACATTTGCCTGAGCAGCAGAGATGCCTGAGTAACTTTCTGCCAGCGAAAGCGACAATTTCACTGTTCATTCCCCTGCTCTTGTTTGCATTGTTTCCTCCCTTGTGTTATATGGCTCGGAGGATACCTTGCTGAGCCAATTCTATTTATCAGCTTGGCAAAAAGCTGATAAGCTACAGTTGGTCTACAGTTTTGTTAGCATTTTTGCTGAGCTACTGAAATGAAGTAACTCACCGAAACCTCAGCTAAACGTCAAGGTGAGCTGAGCAAGGACTGTGCAGACAAGACTGAGGAAAAGAAAAACAAGATGGAGGAGAACTCCCTCTTTTTGAATTTGCGATCTGCCAAATTAGTTCACTCCAGCTAGTGAAAGTACTTCTGTAGGCACACTTTCCTGTTACTAATGCTTTGATCCAGGATCTGGATGAGGTTCTCTTCTTCCATCTCTCCATCCCGTCAACATTATGGATTCAGAGACATTAACCCATGCTGTGAATTAGATCCTGGAAGAAAAAAGCTGTGGTTAAGCAAAGCTTAAATCTGGTATGAATTCTTCAGCAGGGTGGAATAGTACCACATTAGTGAAGTGCTCATTTGGTACAAACTAACTTTTCCAGTTCAGGATCACTAAACAAAAATCAGTGGGAAAGCTTGGTACAACCAGACATCGTGCCCATCCTCCTGCAGCCAGCAGTAAACCAATGTATAAGCATAAACTCAGGAAAAATGCCTTGTGGCTGTTATTTAAACAGTAATGCAACCAAGAATCTATCTAAGCCTCCCAGGTGATCTGAGAGTGCATAAACCTAACATGAACAATAGAATAACCATGGACAAAGCATTTCTCTCTAAATCAGTGAATGTGGCTATCTGGTTCAGTACACAGCAGCACAAACGGCTGATTTAGCAAAGAGAAAGTACAATATTGGGGAAGGAGGGAAAGCAAAGGGTGAACAGAAAGGGAAAAGAAATACAGTGTTTGCAATGTGATGATGTACCATTATGCTTTGGACATATATCCTTTTCTAGATCTAAGTTACCTTATGGGCATCTCAGCTGCTTATCACTGCCTCTATCCATCCTGACTCCCAGGCAGAATTTACCATCACTCTGATACGCTGGCTCTGCTGCTGCCAAGACAGCTGTCTTAGAAAAAATCTTGTGTTTAAACCCTTTAACTTAACTTACATCACTTTGACTGCAATTTTGACATGAGCAACTCTGCTGAGAAATTTAAGGGAGTTTTAAGGGAGAGATTACCTCACTAGTGAGGAGAGCTGGCAATGAGCAGCTGGGAAAGTAACTCTTCCACCTGTTTGCAAAGCACACTTCTGCCTGAACATTTCCAGGTTAACATAGCAGCGTCATTGACTACTGCTTTACAAGAGTAGCTCTGTAACTATGATTTGGTATGTGTGTAAAGGTAAGAAATTCCTTTCTCTCTGACAATCCTGAATGGTTTCATTTGGATTGAGTATCGGCAGAGTACTGAAGACAGCTTTTGGATCCATGAAAGCTCAGTGAAAGGCATTGCCAAATTTGTTACCAAACTGAGAAGTAATTGAAATATATACCAGTTCACTTCATCAGCCCAGCAGAAGAGAAATAGAGAGGCAATCTTTACCCAGAATAAGAAAGGATTGATTAACATATCAGTAAGAGGTCTGGTTTTCTATGTTGGAAGGCTGAAAGTCTATGCTTCTGCGTTGGAACAGTTCAGGTTTTCATCTATAGCTGAGAAGATGTGGTTTTGTCCATACTCCAAACAAAATAATACAATCAGACAAGTAAGGAAGAGTTAGTAATTTACTTATCATTCTTCCTTATCAAATCTTACAGCTGAAAGGGACCTGAGGAGTTTATTTAGTCCAGAGACACTTACCTGTACCTAGATCTTTCACATTTGTCTAATTTGTTCTTCTAGAGTTCATTTGATGGGAATTCCCCCAAATCTCCACACAGTCTTCTCCAGTTTGATAATATCTTATTGTTAGGGATAATGGGGGGGGGGGGGGGGGGGGGTGGCCGGGAAGAGGGTGGGAGGTTCCCAAATATATAATCCAGTAAGTAAGCAAAAGTTCAGTTCTTGAGGAAGAAAAAGAATTAATTACAACTTCAGATTTGCGTCTTCTCCTTTGCCACTTTGCCAAGAGATTGAGGACACTGGAAAGGAAAGGTTTTATTTCACTTACATTTGTACTCATCCAACTACTATCACTGAAACTTTGACAATGAGATGAATCAAATAAAGGCTTAGCTACACAAGGTGTCAGGCTGCGTAAGAGAAGTTTCTGTCCTATTCACAGGCACCATTCAGCTATTTAATTTTTTGTTTTCTTTTTCTCTTTTCTGTAGAACCCAATAAATCCTCCTTTTGTTCACTCAGAAATGAACATGACTATGGCTGTGAGAGAGGTTTGTTCTTCCATGGTGTTCTGAGAGGAATTGATCTGTGTCCTCTTAACAGGCAGAATAGCACATCCATAATCTGAAGGCAAAAAACATCAGAGCATTTGTAATCAAGTCAATATCCCATTCATTCAAAGATCCTAGTGACTTTTAGAAATTTCTTTTGGATGGTAAGAGAGAGATTACCATGCGTTATTGGACAACTGACCAAAGCATTCATCCTGAGTATGGAGCAACTCAGATGTCACTTTTTCTGCAGTGAAGAACATCTCATATCAGATCCTTCTGATACAAGAAGATCAGAGACTTGAATTTGTATTTCCTCTATCCTGGACCAATACATTAATCAAGAGATTGAAAAGTGTGTGAATTTATTTCTCATCAGAGGTGAGTACTGAGCACCATATAGACCATTTTTAAAATTTTTTTTTTATTCTCCCCAAACTGAAAGCCCCCATTCCAATTTAAAAAGATATAAGAAATTGTATCTTTTAAATATTTTCTAAAAGGTATTTATTTGCTTCGATGGGGAAAAAAATATTTTGAAGGTTAAGAAATCATTGCAAAATGAAAGTGTAGTTCTCTGGACAATTGCATTAAGAATATAAGATTAAAAATTATATAAAATAATTAAAATAATATTTAAATAATATGTTGAAAATTTTTATAAACAACACAACCAGAAATCATGAGTTACAGATGTTTACCATTATATAGCTCAGATTTCTATGGTAAATTTGTTAAATTTAAAACATTTGGGCACAAAACCAGAAAAAAAGCCAAGTATATGCAAGCAGCAAGAGCTCAAGTTCACTTTTTTCAATAAAGTTTGATCAGCTGTTGCTGAGAAGGTGCTGTTTTGCCCACATTCCAAACAAAACCCAGAATTCTTGAGAACCAATGCATTTGACAATATGCCGTGATAGAGGCAGGAAATTATTCACTGGGTGTTAAATTTACCAAGTTCTACAGTCTTTAGCAAAAGCACTATGTACTTCTCCAAACGTGGTTTGCATATGTTGAGTAGAGCTGATTTTTTTTTCCACTACTTCTCACAAGATTTGATCCTTGCTAAACACACTTCATGCCCTCGCAGTTCTTAGTCCACATAAATCATTACCAAAGTCTGTTGTGCTTTCAGTGTGTAAAAGATGGTTTCCCAATCCTATGCTACACTGGAGACTTTCTCATATTACTGCTCCGCTTGTTCAACTGAATGAGAAGAAAGAAGAGGCTGAATTTAAGAAAAGCTACAAAATAAGAATAGACAGAAGAGAGAAGGTAAGGGAGAAAGAGTAAACATAGGGAAAAATAGGAGCAAACAGATAGGAGAGACATGCACAGGGCTGAAAGGGAAGAAGAGACACAGTTTAGAAGCAAGAGCTTGTGAGCTGGGGAAACATGACGAAGAGCTAAGAGAGTAATTGCAGACTAAACCACTAGCAGAGGCTGAGGAGATTCGTATGAAAACAGGGAAAATTGTGTGGTAGTAAACATAGTACATCTATAACTGTTAGACAATATTTCCTGCTGGACATGGAAATGAATAAATTATTTTCACATTTCAGCATTTCTTTGTTATCTGAAAAAAGATAGTCTTCATATTTTACTGCTCGAGGTAATACTTTGTGACAACACTTTTTTCCCTAATACATAAAAAGAAAAAGTGGTCTGCTTCATCAGAAGCATCCCAAAACTGTATGCTTAAATCATTTGATAATAAATAAAAATAAGAGGAAAAAAAAAGAGAAGTAAAATAACATTTTGAGGTTTGATCAAATGTTATGTTTTGAATTAAAACAAACCTCACACATGAAATGAAGCATGCTGAGGGTATCCTTCACCATCTAAATGATTTTTCTTTTGTTATACAAAAATGAAAGAATTTATTTCTGCATTAGAAAGAGCATTGCAGCAGGTCGAGGGAGGTGATCCTTCCTCTCTACTCAGCACTGGTGAGGCCACACATGGAGTACTGTGTCCAATCCTGGGCTGAGAGATGTGGAGCTACTTGAGAGGATCCAGCAAAGGGCCACTAAAAAGATTAAGGGACTGGAATATCTCTTTATCTAAGGAAAGTCTGAGAGAGTTGAGGATCCAGGGGATCTCATCAATGTGTACAAATACCTGAAGAGAGGCTTCAAAGAGGAGGGAGCCAAGCTCTTTTTAGTGGTGCCCAGTGACAGTACCAGAGACAATGAGCACACAGGAGCATCTGTCTGAACTTCAGGAAACACTTTTTTACTGTGAGGGTGACTGAGCACTGGAACAGGCTGTCCAGAGAAAGTGTGGAGTCTCCATCCTTGGAGATACTCAAAAGCCATCTGGACATGCTCCTGGGCAACCTGCTTGAGGAAGGTGTTGGATCAGATGGCCTCCAGAAGTCTCTTCCAACTTCAGCCATTCTGTGGTTCTGTGAATCTATAATTTCAGATGACATGTTTGACTTCAAGCTTGACGTTAAATAACAAACCAATGAAAGATGAAAACCAGCTTCTCAAAGTAGACTTGCGTTAGGTTAAATACTGAATTACTTTTGGAGTTGAATGATCAATCTTGACTGCTGTGTCATCCTGATAGAGGATAATACTGTTACCAAGAATGTTTCAATAAATGTTATAACAAGAATATTTAACTTACAATTAAAAATTTCTCAAGTTAAAAAATGCCTATATTACAGTTTCCAGCGCAATTTTGAGTCAGTTCCTTTATAATAATCTCTATTTGGGGGTTTGCTTTTTAAAGAGAGTTCCTAGCTTATCAAAGGTTCAGAGAAAGGACTGAAAATGCAAGAGGGTATTAAATCTCCTGACCTGTGAGTAGTGGACCCATTGAGTCCAATAATCTGTGAGTACTGTTATTATTAAAAGAATTTTCTTTTAATCATAGAATCATAGAATCATAGAATCATAGAATCATAGAATTATTAAGGTTGGAAAAGACCTCTAAGATCATTGAGTCCAACCATCAACCCAACACCACCATACCCACCATACCCACCATACCCACTAAGCACCTCATCTACACGTCTTTTAAATACTTCCAGGGATGGTCACTCAACCACTTCCCTGGGCAACCTGTTCCAAGGCCTGATCACTCTTTCAGTAAAGAAATTTCTCCTAATGTCCAATCTAAACCTCCCTTGGCGCAACTTGAGGCCATTTCCTCTCGTCCTATCACTAGTTACTTGGGAGAAGAGACCAACGCCCACCTCACTACAACCTCCTTTCAGGTAGTTGTAGAGCACGATGAGGTCTCCCATCAGCCTCCTCTTCTCCAGGCTAAACAACCCCAGTTCCCTCAGCCGCTCCTCATAAGGCTTGTGCTCCAGGCCCTTCACCAGCTTCATTGCCCCTCTCTGGACACGCTCCAGCACCTCCATGTCCTTCTTGTAGTGAGGGGCCCAAAACTGAACACAGTATTCGAGGTGCGGCCTCAGCAGTGCCGAGTACAGGGGCACGATCACCTCCCTGCTCCTGCTGGCCACACTATTTCTGATACAAGCCAGGATGCCGTTGGCCTTCTTGGCCACCTGAGCACACTGCCAACTCATGTTCAGCCAGCTGTCCACCAGCACCCCCAGGTCCTTTTCCTCTGGGCAGCTTTCCAGCCACTATTCCCCAAGCCTGTAGCGTTGCCTGGGGTTGTTGTGGCCGAAGTGCAGGACCCGGCACTTGGCCTTGTTGAACCTCATACAGTTGGCCTCCGCCCATCGATCCAGCCTGTCCAGGTCCCTCTGCAGAGCCTTCCTACCCTCGAGCAGATCAACACTCCTGCCCAACTTGGTGTCGTCTGCAAACTTACTGAGGGAGCACTCGATCCCCTCATCCAGATCATTGATAAAGATATTGAACAGGACCGGCCCCAGTACTGAGCCCTGGGGAACACCGCTCGTGACCGGCCGCCAACTGGATTTAACTCCGTTGACCACAGCTCTCTTTTTTTCTTTTCTGAAGCTGCTTTATACTATAGCTGAGCAAAGTCTGCATTTCAGTAAAGGAGTAATAGAGCAGGTTACTGTCCTCTTCCAACGCAGTACCAGAAAATTACATTTGTTAAGTAGTTTTATTACTTGTAGTCATTAGCATCTGAAATGTATAGAGAGCTGGTGAGATGGAATGAGAGTACCAGGCAGTTGAATGACCACTCACAATCATATTCTCGAAAAGATTTCTAGTTTTACGGTTTCTTTTGTCACATAATCAATATTTTCTAGACACTCGCATGAGAGTGTCTAGAAAAAATGCCCTTAAGACCTGTCAAGTCTATAACATAAACTGTAATAAGAATTTTGGATATTCCTGCTAATGGGAAACCTTACAAAGCTCCTTCTGAGGTACCTTGCTTGTCTACCAAAGGCGTTAATGGGTATCCCTATCCATGAATTTGTGAGGCAGCCATTTCTGTGAGGAGAGTTCCCTCATTCAGGTTTGCAAACTGAGAATCTGGTTTGAGTCCTCTCAGAGTAACTCAGCAAGGACATGTTGATCTCAGATAGGTTGCAAGTTCTATCTAATTTCTTCACACAGTCCAGTTTTTTCTGTCAGGTGATTAAAGGATATTAGTATATGAAGCTCAGAAGGAAGGAAAGGAAACTCATGTTTGTGCATGTAAAGGAAGATACAGAGTGCAACTGTATCTTAGAATCCTCTTTTAAACATCATTTTTCAAAGGAGAGAGGTAGTATATATGCAGTGCACGAGAGAGCATAACTGGACTTGAAACTGAAAAAAAAAATAACTATATCTGACTTTCTTTTTTTAACATTAAGAAAAATTAGGTAATGAAATGATGCTCAGAAAAAAAGTTGAGGTATACTTGCTGCAATTGCTTGACAGAGGATTACATTAAATTTTAGGAATATATATACTTGTGTATATACGTGTGCATGTGTTTATGTATTCACCCACACATATACCTCCAGGAGGCAGACTAGCAGTGAAAAATCATCTGTTATGTGCAAAAAGATTGAAGCAGATGACCCAAGAGGTCTTTTCTAGTCATATCAGCTGAGTGATTCTATGATTAGGAATAAAAATATAAATAAAAAATGCATATGGTATGAGTTGTTTATGCAAAATCCATGCTCAGGACTCATTAGCATATTTACAGTGCTTATTTGACTACAATAAATTGCATTTTTAAAAATCATTCACATAGATTCCAACAAAAAATGGCACAGAAAAAACCCAGGTTGTCAACATCAAGTAAGAGAAACCTGTCTGAAACAAAAATAAATATGATTGCAAGGGAGAAAAAAGTTTCTTCTCCCTGAAGATTTCTCAGAGTAGCCAAGAAAAATTAAATGTGTAACTGAAACTGAGAGAAGGGAGGATGATTTCGCAGAAAGATGAGTTATGTGGGTGTGTAAGGAAATATATTAATAAAGTGCTTATTTAACTTAACATTAAGAACAACATAGGAAGATTAAATAACCTTTTTTTTTTAAATTTAATGTATAAGCTTTTTAAACTTATAACCTTGATGAGAGACATATATGCATACACATCTGTTATTATTTTTGCACTATTCTTATTATTACCTATATTTTACCCAGTAAAGACTGGGTATATGCAGACTTTGTATATATTGCAGGGATCAGCAAAGGCTGATAGAAGAAGAGAGAAGTCTTTTTTTTTTCCATGTTGCATAACATTGATACACAGCCCATGTATGTGACAAAGCCAGTCTCCAGACATCTTCCTTTCTCTAAGATATTTTAGTGTGGAGTTCAGGTTTCAAAACAAGTTGACGATGCCAGCAAATCCAAGCTCTTCTTATATGTGTGAACCTTCTACCTGCCCAAAGGAGAATGCAGTAATACAGAATGATTTAATACCTTGCACAAATAACATTGTTCTTATCTGCTTATTATATCACTTTTGAAAAACTAAAATAAAATTAATGAGGGTTTGGTTTTTTCCTCTTTTTTTTTTCTCCTCTTTTTAAGTCTGATTGTGAGTGCCTGCTTCTCCAGAGCTCTCTGGAGTTCCAACTCTCATGAGTTCCAACTTACAGCTGGAAATTACACTTCCCACCTTTTGTTTAAACAGAGAAATTTACTGAACCCCAGCAGCTGAAATTTTTACCCCTTGATGTCTTTACAGAATGAGAGAAACCTACGGTAAAAAAATTGAGTGGAAAGAAAAATAAGAAGATAAAACTCTATAATTACTTTTACCAGGAAATCAAAGCATCTCTTTTCTTTTTTTTCCTTTGTTCTTTTACCTTAAACAACATCATCCATAATTGTTTAGCTACAAGGCTTACTTCAAAGATTAGTAACTTATGACTGCAGTTCTAAAGAGACCTAACCACGTAATTTCCTTGCTTTAAATATAAAGGCTACATTGGCAAACCATGAATGCATTTTATTCAGTCTTGCTAAATTTCTATTAGTTCTCAGAGCTATAGATTTCACTCAACTTAAAATGAAAAATCATTACACTCTGAAAAAAACATTTCATTGCTTAAATATGTAATTAATATGTGATTCAAAATTCCTTGAATCAATCAGCCAAAGGTGAGAGTGTTATTGAGGAGTGATCTGAAGGCATATGAACATCTGAGAGAATACTGAGCTTTTGCAAATAACAATATAAAACACATCCAAGTGATCTAAAAAACAAACGCAAGTGTGAAAAACACTGAGTTTATCATGCTGTCCCTGCTAACTGTAATATATTACGGAATATTTGGTCTTGATCCTGAATGGTGGCAGATTTACATATTGTGATTCTCAGGCAGGTATCTTTTAGTTTTCTTTTATTTCACAGATACATGTTCATATCACTAAACTTCAATATCTCTGGACTTAGAAGGGGAAAAGCTGCCATTAGTGTGTGGAAGTGAGACTTTCAGGTGATTAGTGTCAATCACTTAATAGCACCATGAATGTCAATGAACTGCATGCAGCACAAAGTAAATACTTATAAATAATATTTTTAGCTAACTGCCATGATTAATGACTTACATGTAGATCTTTTTTTTAATCTTTTGGAAATAGACTAAAGTCTGAAAAATAAAATTCTGTAACAATGAGTAAACACATGAAAAAGACAGGGCCATTAGGCTGTGTTAAACAGTCTCAGCAGGACTCTGTTTTTAAGCACAACCTTTGAGAGATACTTTGAAATCTAAAATTCAGTCCTCTCAAAAATGACTTTTGATTATGCTATGAATTGAGAACTGAATTATAATTTCAAAAAAGATTGCAACTACCATCACATTTAGTACACAGTATCTAGAAAGTTTTAAGGGATATTTATTTTAAATTCTAAAAGAAGGTCTCTGGGGTTTTTGGGGAACGAGGAGATGGAAGGTGTGGAGACAGGAAACCTGAGTTAAGGTTCAGTGTCCAAGTCCTCAGGCTGCAGCACAGAACTTACAGCTTTGGACTTATGAGGCTACAGTGGCTACAAATTGAATTCTTCAGATTCAGAGTTGTTTCAAGGGTTGGGGAAACTTGGGAATGTTTCTAAATGCATAAATCTGGATATTTGACAATAAACAAAGAAATATGTATATCTCCAAGGATTTAAATGCAATCCGAGCTATAAAATTAAGATATATTTTGCATAATGCAAGGTACAACAGAGAGTTCTTGTATGGGGATGTTCAAAAGTAATCTGTCAAATTGAGACTCACTGTAAAAATCCATTTGTTGTAATTGGTTTCTAAAACATGGTACTTACAGAAGGCAGTGCTCCTATAATGAACAATAACTCTTATAAGAACACGTTTTCTTAACACCTAACAAAATGGAGATTTTTTGAATATTTTAAATAAAAATACATAAAAATATCATCTCACCAACAGACATGAGAAATTAAAATAGAATGGATTCCTAATCTTGGGGATGTTTTAACATCAACATTTCATTACATTCTCATCTATTACTTTTGCCTCTGGCATTGTGACCGCTGGCCTGCTAGAGCTTCACGACTTTGAGCTCTAAGAAAGCAAATAAAAGAACAAATTAAAACCTTTTTGGTGGTTGTTTTTTGAAAAATTACTACTTGCTTCATTACAGGTCCACCTCTTAGAAATATGAGAAACTTAGCTTTCAAAAAAAGAAAAAAAAAGTTTCTGCACTTTGTGACTGCAAAGAAAAAGCTTTAAAAGTGTTCACAGAGCAGCATAAAGATTCAAACTTCAAGAAGCAAATACAAGAACAAAATGTGCTCCTTCTCAGATAGTCTTAATTACATCTTCATTATAATGTAGTTATACAATGGATATCTCCTCATCGTAATTCATTATATCTTTATGATAATCTTCATCATTTGGGAAAGGAGAGCCAACCAATGATTATGGGACATTTAAACTGAAAGAGGATAGATTTAGATTAGATGTTAGGAAGAAATTCTTTACTGTGAGGGTGGTGAGACACTGGAACAGGTTGCCCAGAGAAGTTGTGGATGCCCTATCCCTGGAATTGTTAAAGGCCAGGTTGGATGGGGCTTGGAGCAACCTGATCTAGTGGAAGGTACCCCTACCCATGTCAGAGGGCTTGGAACTAGATGATCTTTAAGGTCCCTTCCAACCCAAACCATTCTACGATTTTATGATTTTATGATTCTACGATTCTATGATCCTATAATTTGGAATAGAGAATCCAGCTTTTTTGTCAAATTCCTGCTCTACAAGGGTGTGTCAGAAATTGTATTTTTCTGTTCCAGTGAATGCTGTTCACTTATACTAAACTATGTGTCTATCAGCTAGAGAAGCAGATGAATAAAGAGGTCTGCCTTACCTCTTAGGCTGATTTTATAGCCAGTGGGAAGAAACAAGCACGTCCAAAGGCAATTTGACCCAAGATACTCACAGCAACATGAGTTCTATTGCCCTCTGGAGTTCTGTAAGCCAACTCACACTTTATCAGTTGTGAAGGGTGCAAAGAAAAACTTACTCATTTACCCACTGGTGGTGAGATGGGCCAGCCCCATTTAGCTATAGGTATTTACCTATAGGTATACCTAATATTTATAGAATAGACCAAATATGAACACATGCAAAATTCCCGATTGAGACAGGACTGCTGTAATTTTGATTTGAGTGTGCTGAACTTAACCTCTTCTTGGTTTTGAGCCCTAGCCCCCTTCCTTTGAGTCAATTTTTTCGTTATTTTGATGAAGCTTTAATCGAGTCTTAATTATTTACATTTATTTGGTTTGAACACATTAAAAAGAAGTATTTGATATTCTGTGGACACAGGATATTTTTTGTTTTATATCACATCAGTGGAAAATATTAGTGTTTGTCAAGTTTCACAGGTTGTATCATTCTAAGCATACATTTGCATCACGTGCTGTAAGTGTTCTTCAGTTTCATTAAATTTTAATGTGTTTTAAATAATATTCATTTACATATAATGGATTGAGTCTGTAAGAATGAAAAGCACATCAGATATTTTTACAGAAAATAGCTATTTCAGACACAAGTTAAATTATTGTTGTTTCATTGCACTTCATGAAGAATCAAAATATACTTTCATGATGAACTAATTAGATATAAATTTTGTGTTATTGATAACTGTTACGGTTTACCAATATTTGGGTTTTTTTTGATTTTCAGCAGTTCATAACATGGTCTTCTAAAATAAAAGAGGACAAGAAATTTAGGCAATGTACATTGTCTGACAAGTTAAAAATTGTGAATGTGGTTTCTCCTTATGCATATATGTATTTTTATATATATGTGTTCTGTTTGGGAAAAAAATCTCAAAACCTAATTATTTCCCATTGAAGTCCATTTTCATAAATAAAGTATTTCAATGAGAAAAAAGTCTACTAGCTTAAGGACATCTTGAGGAAACAGCTGGAATCCAATACCAATAATGGAGAAGGGAGTTGGATATATACTATTAGGTTATCTGACTAAAGGCTAAGCAAATTATACAGGCAGGTAAGGATCAGAGGAACAAAGGCAGCAGAGGAACCTTACTAACGGATTCAGTGAAAATGATGCATTATGCAGCAGCTGCACCTGAAACCTTCAGAAGAGAATGATTAGACCATTGTCATGGTATGAAGCCCACCAAGATCCTCAGGAAAACTTTGTCCTCTAATTACCATGTAAACTAAAGGGGGTTATTGCCTAAAGGAGTACAGGACTTATTTTGGAAAGCACAGGCAAGATAATTTTTGGGATAGAGCAGAGAGAATTTTGGGATCATGTAAAGCTTATTATGGGATGCTTTAAGGGAAATGTGCATAATTTATTACAGGATGTTTGGGGGAAAGGACCAAAGGTAAGGAAAAGGAAGGATCAAGGTGAATCAGAGGAAAAAAGAGTTTGGAAAAATGGGGGGAAAAGGAATAAAACTGGATGGGTGTGTGTAGGCAGGCTGCTGGTTAGTATGCTTGTCGGCCAACCCTGTGTTTCAGTTTATCCTATCTTCCTATTAAAACTTATCTCGGTGTGAGTGCCCTCTCTGTTCTGAGCCTGTGTGAGCTCTAGCTGGCCTTGCCGAAAAAGGAAAGGGACCATGAGTGCGAAGGGCTCGAAGGTCTAGGGGCCACCAAATTGAGAGAGCGTGGTCTGGAGGGAGCTACTGGGGAGATCAGCTGTCAGAACAGCTGCACACGGACTCGGCTGTCTGTGATGTTCACATTAAGGTGAATGCTGTTTGTGTTCATATGGTTACTGGTAAAGGCACTGCTCTCTCCCTGTTGGTGTGACCAGTTGCATACACACATGTGCGTGTGTGTGTGTGTACACCTCACTAGTGGCCGGACTTGAGGACAAGGACCCCTCGCAGCCTCATGTCTAGCCAAGTAGGATTAGAGAACTCTTAGATCCAAAAACCCACCAGATTCACCTATGTCCAACACCTACCAGCTTGTTTGCTGGCCCTTAAAACCCCAATGTTTACATTAAACCAGCTTCCTTGTTGGGAAGCAAAACTGATGAGAACTTTGCATCAATCTGGTAAAGTAAGTCTGTTAGTCCTTGGGGATTGTAGAATAAACTTTTTCTCTATCACAACCTTTGCCAAGTATTGTGTATTCTGAATTGGATAAAAGTTCAAATCTTAAGAAAAATTTATAGGAGCCCTCCTCTGAGTCAGGAAATACTGACTTTATCACGATCATTTAGAACTCCAGGTTTGTTTTAATTTAGAGTTTCTCCTTTGAAATTAATCCGTAAATCCAGAGACTCTTAGGACTTTTGATGAATAAAAATGAATTCTTATTGTCAGAGCAGAATGAAAGAAAAGTAAAGTAGAGGATAGTATAAAGTTTTTCATCATGGGTTTTGGTACAAATTGTCCTGCCTGATTGACAGGCCAGTTCTCCCAACAGAACTCTGTTTCTTTGTAAAACACATCTTCTTAATAATACAAATGATCAAATGGCCAATGAAGCCCTAGAGATGCACAGTAGACAGAGATATTTTTTTGATGAATCATGTCCTAAGCTGGCAAATCTAATTCAAGACTGCTTAAAGGAACTTGTCTGAATATGAATAAACAGCAACAGCAAATCCCAAAAGTTCAGAAGACAAAGTACAGAATTAGGTTTCCTGGATGAATGAAAGCAATTAGCAAGATGAAGGCAGAGTGGACCTCTGGATGTGGCAGATCTCAACAGTAGTCTGACAGTATCGAGATAGGTGCAGGATGTATGTTACTATAAGGAAGGTATGTGAATAAATCAGTAAATGGTGTATATTCTCTTCAGCATGACTGTGACACTAGTATGTAACTAATAAAGGAATAGGTTTATTAATGAAAGTTAAGGCAATTATTTAATTGCTGAATCAAATATTCTTTAACTTTCAGCTAGTCTGATCTTCATAGTGCTCTCCAGTGATTTAACTTATGTTCGCTTTTGAATAAAAAAACTGTGTTCCCCCAGTTCCTGAAGAGAAACAAGGAAGAATAACCTACACTTAAATCTAACACACACAGTGACAGACAGGATCAGATCTCTACTTCAACAGATTTCTCCTTTCCAGCCCTACCTTAAAGCAAACCAACAAAAGGTCTATATATGGTTTCAAAATAATTAGTGATGTGATTTTTCTAAATAAGTAACCCTCATATACAAATGTATGAATAGAAGAAATGTCTGTGAAACATATTAGACTGTTCATTCCACCCATTGGAATTAGGACCTTGGCTGGAAGCTCCACTTTAAAAGTCTGTGCTTAAAGAGAGATGTTTTCCATTTGGAGACAGTCTAGAGGAGAGTAACAGAGATGATCAATAGGAATCACTGGAAAAATTGGAGTTACTAGTCTAGACAGGAAAAGACTGAGGTGAGATATGATAAGAGTCTTCTAATGTGTAAAGGGGAGCTGCAACAGGAAGGGAATAAAATCTTTTTTTTTACTGGGGACAGAGTAAGAGGTAATGGACTTGGAGTTCATCAAAGATGACTGTGGGAGGCATTTAAAAAGAATGACAACTTTGAAGACAGATCTGCAACAGAGTAGATTGTCTGGGAAGGTACGGGCTCTCCATCACTGAAGATTTTTTAGAACAGATTAGATGAATATGTGTCAGTTATTGCTGATTTTGCCTTGGATCTGCAGACTGGGCTGGATGACCTTTCAAGCACTGATCTATGATGCTGTAGAAACAATATTAACCTCCTTTGTAACAGACTTTCATACCTAACTGTTAAAAAGCCAAGTCATCATCAGATCCAGAGGTGAGATATACTAAGATGTAGTGAGAAATTTGCTATAGATGTTTATTTTTGCCTTGAACATATTTTCAGCCATTAAATGTATTAGAAGGATTAACAGACAAATAGGCAGACATGTACAGAGAGTATGATGGTATAACTCATTTCTCTAAAAACTAAGGCAAAAAGACTAAATTGAATTTCCTGTGGAGTTTGGGTATTTCCACTGCCAGCCTATAAATAAGAGAAAAATTTCAGGAATAAGTTTTTTCCTTAATTTTCTAAACTCTTCTTATATTAACCTTTTGGTGCTAGAAAGCTTTTTTCTGAGCTGCTTTCTTGGCTCACTAGTAACATCACCTCCTTCATTTACAGACAATGTAAGGTTATAGGAATCCAGCCTTCAATCTTACTATGCTACAGGATCTTTTTTATTGCTATTTCTAAACTGAAAATCATATTAAGCACGGGGTTTTTTAAGTATTTTGAGATTTTTTGCAAATGCCAGTTAGGTATTGGTAACTGTTAATGTAACTGTTAACATAACTAAAACCAAAACTACATATAAATCACAATTTTTAAATTCTCTATAATGATTGGCTGATGACTGATCATTTGTGGATTAATGAGTCTTATGAGTTCACAAGTGAGTAAAAAATGGGAATTATGCATCATACAATTTATTCTCTTCATTTTGCTTGAGGTTTGGTTGCTGGTTTTTTTAGGGGGGAGAAATTGGTGTGGGGTTTTTTATTATTTTTATTTATAAGATACTAATTTAGGGGCCAGGTTACGATAACTTTGCATTGAATGGTAGTCTGCCTCTTTGACTTTTAGACTATTTGTACATTAAAGAATCATTTGGTGAAATTAGATCAGATTTTGGCCAATCTTTTTGCATTATTTATGTTTACTTTCATAACATTTTTGCCATGATAATGAAGTCTCAGTGGTATGCAACTTTTCAAAGGGATGCTAATATTAGTTCTTTGTTCCATAATAAAGGTCGCCTATTTGGTGCAAATTATGGAGATTGAGGTTTGAAAAGTGTAGTTAAGCAAGATTCACAGCTTAACTTGCACTAAATAAATCACCCTAGAGCACTCTGAATGTAGAAAATATCATTCATATGCCAACTGTTATTGTAGGGGGAAGGATAAAGGAAAATATATAGTCAAGAGGATATGCCACTATTTAATCTTAGCTGTGAATTTTCTTAGTTTAATGGACTGAATTTCCAACAGAATATAAAATATAGTAGAAACAGAGAAAGATTTAAACTTCTTTCCATGTTCTCCAGCTAGTCTATCCTCCAATCTTTTTATTGACTTGCAGTAATATCAATGAAAAATCTATTCTGCAGAATTTAGCACCATAGGCTGGATTAGCAAAAAGACCAAAGTTGTTGAAATCCTAGCCACTGGTATTTCTGAACATCTCAGACAGGCAGCCAGAAGAGAGCAATGTGCGAGACATCAAAAGGGTTGAAAAGAGGGGTTTAACCAGCTCAGCAATTTAGATGTAGCTGAGACTTTTACTGCTGGGGTGAAGCCTCTAGCTACATAGAAATTGCTACTCCATAAGTGTCTTCTGGCAGTGGATATGTCCCCTGGACCTTTCTCAAAAAATACAGTAAAAATATTTAACTGTAATCAGAATATCTCCAATAAAAATCTTTTTCATATTTGAGAGCACTTGAAACCATATTTTTTCACCAATATTTCTGTCTTTCAATCACTGCTTTATTTGTCATTCTGAAGAAACACAACTTGAATCTGTCTGATTCCACCAGAATACCCTGCCCATGCTGAAGCTAAATATTTTATTCTAAATACTTACATTAAAACTCTTAGTAACAAGATATAAATAGGAAATCGATGAGAGAAAGATGCCTGGCTACACTGCACTTGTGGTAATATTACTCACAACCTGGCTAGGCCCCCAGTTTGAAAAGGACATAGGCCAGATGTATAGGATTTAATCCACTGTGCTGCATAATTGGTCTTTGCATGAGCAGCTTGCTTGAAAAATGTAAATTTTTGCTTTGCAAGCATAATAGGACTCTCATCATAAGCACAGTGGATTTCTATGCACATATACTTATTTACAATGCCCAAGGCCTTCTTTATTACTAAATATCAAATTTAGAGAGCATGGACATGCATATTTGGAAACAGAGGTTTACCTCCCTAAGGACATTTTACTGTCAAAATGCAAATGGCCACTGGCTTTAGCTACTATGTAGCTTAATATCAGCTGAAAATTGGTAGTAAGAACCCTTTTGGGTTTTTAGGGGTAATATTTTTTAGTTTTGGAAAAAAAACACATTATCTAAATCATTCAGAATCAGGGTCTAAATATTTTCTTTATAAGAACAACTAAACCCATACAGTAATACCAGACAAATAAGAATATTACTATCTGACATTTGCAGATATTTCATCTGTATTAAATGTCTTAAGGATGACTCTTATGGTTTTTCATCCTTACACCTCTGTTTTACCCAGTGCTGTTTTTCATGATTTGTTTTCAGTTTATTTTATCATTATAAGAATCCTGCAGTTACTTTCCTCTCAGCTCTAGAGAGTGGTTGCATAAAATGGATAATCAATTATCAAGTAGACATCTGCCCAGGAAGCTGTCGACTACAGAATTCACAAATGTCTGTGAGATATATTTTCAATTCTTTGAAATTCTGATAAGTCAATTGCAGGTTAGGTACCAATAATGAACAAGATTGTCTCTTCATCTAGGTGAATCAAAGAAAAATAATAAGTAAAATAAAAATAGTAATGCTATCAAAAGTGCTTGGAGGATAAGTAAGTTTCCCATACTCCTTGTCTCCTTGTTTCCTGGAAACATATCTTTTCAGTTTCTCAGATGATTTGGTTTCTTTCACTCTGACAAATAAATCAACTATTAATATATGTTTTCTTTGCAAATCTCTAATGGAATTTTTCATCTCCTGTACAGCTTTCCCATCAGAAGTACCAACATCATATTGCCATGAAATATTTAGCACTAATAAGTGTAAGCCAGGTCTTAACACATAACTTACAATTTAATGACATGCAACCTGTAATTCAGTGACAACAATTATTTCTCCTAACACATAGGTATTTTAGAATCTCTGAGAAACCTGGGAATAAAGATATCTGTTTAAACTAAATTTCTTCACATTCCACACACACAATCAATAAATGGGGTAACATATAAAAATTTAGAGAGAAAAGATAAAGTTCTAAGCAGTTGTTTTTAGATGCTTAACAAAACAAGTTGGCTTTTGGCTGACGGAAAGGTAGGAATGGTAAGTACATTGCTGATATAAATGTACTGAAATTCAGAAATAAATGAAGATGCGAGCACAGGTGCCTTTCTTCTATCAGTAGACTGTGATCTCAGTGAAATGCCTTAAAGAGCTGTTCTTACCTCAAATAAATTTTTGCTGAGTAAGGACATCATTCAGAATTTGGACAAAGCTACTTACTTTGTGTGAGCTTTACCTAATAGTAAGCCTGAGAATGTAAAAACTATGATGCAGTTTTAGAAAAGATGAACTTCATCCCATTGACATTTGTATACTTATTTAATGTTTTGCAAATTACTATATTTCTATTATTATACTATGTCCATATTACTATGTCCATGTTATCATATCATTTAAGCTCTTCCACATGAGAAGAAAACATGAAGATAAAAAGAATGACCCATTTACATCATTCACATAATTAAAGTATGGGAGTTAGCTGTTCACTTTATCCTATTAAAAAATGTAGGTGGATGTTTCTAACTCCTGATAGTAGTGTGGACTAAATTTAATTGTTATGAATAATAAACTGGGTCTGAGTAAGGCAGACATTAATGAACATGATATGCCCATTATTGATATTTACCTGTGCGGCTGCATGTTAGAAACTTCAAGTCAGTATTTGACAGGATAAATGACAGTATATATTAAGAGACATAGGCTTTACTTGGGCTGTACATAGAACATGTTTATGTGCCTATCACACAGCTTTAGTAGAAATAAGGATAGTTAAACTAAGTGCATAAAAACAAGGTCGTGTAAGCAGCTAGAACAGTATCCGCAATCCTTAGGTCAGCCTTCCTTATGAGGAGCCAGCTCTGACCTCCATGTGTCTGTGCAATGGAGGTTCATTTTCCTGCTATGCCAAAAGAAACGAGATCGTTATTGTTTAATTAGGTTTGCCAGCTACCTTTGAGAAGGATGGGATGATGATATATTCATGATTGGTAGGTAGCAGGTAGCAGGTAGCAGGAATTGGTAGATTTTCTTGACAGTATTATTACTTTAAACTGAAGATCACAACGGCTGAGAATTTGTCCACCACCAAGGTATGTTTTTGAAAAGAACTGGAATTTGTTGTGTTTATTGGCATCTCCTTCAATGTGTCCAGTCTGCATCTCCACTGTCTAAGCCCATGTGTACAGCAGAACAGAAGAATGCTTGTTGTAGGCTAACACAGATTTGAAATAGATGGTTTGGGTTTCATTTAGATTCACTGACTGAGAGTCAGAAACAGTAACACATTTTTATAAAGCAGTATTTGTCATGGAGAGTTATTATAATGTGAGTGTTACAGTTTAGCCTTTTAATTTTTTCAGCTCCACCAGTTGCATCTAGTATGTGTGCACAGAACGGAGTTACAGCAGTGCAGAGCTGAGGTCTGTTTGTAGGAATCCTTTAACTCAGGAATATATCAAGGTCATCACAGCCTCTCAGTTCACTTTTTCATTAGCTCTATGAAAGGGATTTCTAAATGCAGGCAGGCTGGGAGAGCTGAAATTTGGGATGCACCAAAGCTGAAGAGAATCAGCCAGAAGCAGAACAGAAGTGAATTATTTTTCTTCTTTAACTGCTGTATACATGCTTGCTGTTCACACATATTTTGAGATAGTTTGTATGCACCAAAAGAAACTAAGAACATCTCATCTCAAAGAACAGGGTTACCTTTTACAAAGCCTATTTACATCCTTATTTTAGATGAATGTTTTTAACTGAATTAGAAACAGATTTCCTTTCCTCACTCTATGCATCTTGCCTTCTCAACAGTAAGATTTTTGAAGCAGTGTCAGTCTTTCACCAGCTATCAGTACGGCACCTAGCACAATGAGGATCTGTTTTCATCTGACAGCTCTACATTACATTACTCTGCATTACTCTACATTAATCATAACAACATTTCTGAAAGTTACTCAAGAGTTTCACAAGTAATTAAACAGAAAAAACAGGCAGGACTATTCCAATGGAAATTAAGTGTACTAACTGCCTAGTTTTGTCAAAAAGATACTGAGTTTAGTTAGCATAGTATTTCACAATAACTATGGATATATTTCATGTCACCCACTGATAACTACATGTGGTTTATAGCATTGCAACCATAGATAAACTATGCATCACAGGGGACCTATGGTCAAAGGATTAGCATAGTTTTTACTGCAAAGTCCTCTTCAAAGAGGCTTGTACCTCAGTGCTGGTTTTCTCAGTTTCTACTTTGCAAAAGAGAGGAAATACTGATGAATCTCCTTTTAAAGTTTACTTTTCTGATGTATAACTTCCCTACAGCTGTAAAACAGTATATGAAGTACAGAACAGTCAACATTCTTTAGTAAAACTGCTATACTTCAAATCATTACCCAATATTCTATAAGAAATAGGGCAAAGATGATGTATTTTGCTTTCCAGGCCGATATGAAACCATCCCTCAATAGCTGATCACTTGTGGGGCAAAAAAAAAAAGGTAAAATCAACCCTTTTGTGAGTACCCATGTGTAACTAATAGCATCACTTCATGTCAATGTACCTGCAGGTAGCTTCATAAGCAGAAATTACTTTCCGATTCCATTGAAAATGCATGAGTTAAAAGAGAGTCCATCCATTTATCCAAAGCTACTGTGCTCTGCAAAGCTGTCATGGGTAGCAAGTAAAGTTACTCATATAGGTATGAGATTGCCCTTGGAGTTTAACTTCATCAACTGCTAAAAGGCAAGAAGAAAAGAAGACAATGGTGGATTAATTTCCCTGTGACAGATAATATTTTTCATGTGTGATAGTAACGAGATGGTAACTTTTTCTCTGTCTCTGGAAGATAACTGCCCACTGCTTATTCTGGGAAAGTGGGGAATGAAATCTTTATTTTCTTACCTTCTCTTGTTGCAATAAGCACACATGACTAAATAATCTGTGGAAAACATTTTTTATTTTGAATGTAATTAATGTGCAAATCAGACTTTTTACCATAAATTTCTAAACCAGAAATACTCCCATTTGTTGCATGATTTTTTTTCCTGTTTAAATTATCAGTGTTTTGAGTAGAAAGATTGTTAGTCTTAGTCCTGAGTGTTAAAGCATCATTTACAAATGGTGAGTACGTACTCTGTGTTCAAAGCAGTGCAAACAAAACAATGAAGGTCACTGCCCTTAAGAGCTTGGGAACTGAAAATTAGTTAAGAAAGGATGGATAGATGCCAAAACAAAAAGGATATGGTAAAGCAGTATTTGTCAGCATGCTTGTTAAGGGGCTAAGAATCTTTTAGAACATTTCCCATAAAACCAAGCATTAGCAAGTTTTATTGAGACTGAGATTTTTGTCACTGGAAGAAAGTCAGCTCTCCCACACTCCTCCCTTGTGGACTCCCAGAGTGCTGGCAGAGGGGGCTGGGACCTGGGGCTTTAAGTCTTTGAACCTCATGGTTTCTTACAAGGAAGACACTCCAAGAGTGGTAACACAAGCAGTGCTGAGTCCTCAGCCCTGAATGAGCTCACTTCAGGAGTCTCCTAAAGCCACAGACTGCAGAAGTACAAAAGATTAAATTTGTTGAGCAGCAGCACACTGCAGTTAGGAAACACTGTATTTCCAGGTTTTCTCTCGGAATTTTCCCTTTTGGGAAGTTTCACTTTTGGTTTAAACTGAAGTTCGATGAAACCTGTGCTTGCATTCAGGAAACAAGATTCCTCACAAGTAAGAGACCTTGTTTTTCAGACAACTTTCTGTCCACCTAACAGTTGTCAAGACTTTTGGTAGACATCATATCAAAGGCGGACATTTACTTCTGAATGTTACGAAGTATTTTTAGAGAATGAACTTAAGAAGTATGGAAGAAAGCGTGAAAAACATATTTGAAAATCTAAAAAGTAGTAATAGAAACAGATCTTATGGAATCAGAGTTAGGAATCAATCTCTGTGAATAGATTGAATAGAAATTAAAAGTAGATTGCCATGACAATCACAAGTCACATCTGATGATAGAATAATCCTTCTGATTTTAAATGCCTTAAGTTTTAATGGGCGCTTTCTTTTAAGGTGGCTGAATGTTAATCCTTCATTTAAATCTTAGTAAGTGTATCATACCTGAGGTAAGTTGTTGTGGTTTAACCCCAGCCAGCAAATAAATCCCACACAGCTGCTCGCTCACACCCCACCCCCCCCACCTCCAGTGGGATGGGGGAGAGAATCGGGAGGGCACAAGTAGGAAAACTCCCAGGTTGAGATAAAAACAGTTTAATAATGGAAATAAAACAAAGTAGAACAGTAATAATAACAATGAGAACAACAACAATAACAGAATATACAAAGCAGGCCATGCACAATGCAACTGCTCACCGACTGCCGACCGCGTGTCACGAATGGGGGGTGAGCTCCCCCCCCCACCTGTTTTTTATACTGAGCATGATGTCACATCGTACAGAATACCCCATTGGCCAGCTGGGTGCACCACCCCGGCTGTGCTCCCCCCTCCTGGTGCAAGCACCACCCAGCAACAGCCAAAGCATCAATGGGCCATCAATGCTCCTTTCACACCAAACCCAAAACACAGCACACCCCCCAAGCTACTGGGAAGAAAGTTAACTCTGTCCCAGCCAGAACCAGGACAATATCCACCCCTTATTCTATACCATCTACATCATGCCCAGGTCTCACATTTTCCCATACCTTCCAATTAGTCATCACAACTTTTCCCACCTTTTGATATATACGCACACAGAGATATCATTCCCCTTAGTCCATGGGCCATCCCTCTAAAATTTCTGTTGAGTTCATTTAGTCCATGACTTCAGGTTCCATCTGTCATAACAGTCTTTCAGGGCAGGAGAGATGGTGTGTGGTGTTGGACTCTTGCATGCTGAAGCCAGTTCTGGGCGCTCGTCCAGTTCTATCATCGTTGCACTTTACTCAGTTTCATCGGAGTTCATTCTACATTAATCTGGGTGATTCTTACTGTAATACTGTTAATATGGCATATGGTAACCATAGAAGTGATGACATACAGTATTATATAGTAACTAACATCATACAATTCAGTTCATTGGCTATTTTCACCCAAAATTAAATCCACTTGAGGTACACACCGGACTTCCCCATCCTTTCGCATCACCCACCAAGTGCACCCAGGTCCTTGAGCAAAAGCAATCCCATGAATGGGTTTTCCCTTGCCAGAGGCAGGAGTAACCCAAACCGTCTTCCCCAGCATATTCCTTATATGCACGACAGGGACTTTATCCCCCTCTACAGTACATAAGGGTTTGGATTGGGCAGGGCCAGCTCGAGTGACAGATCCCCAAGTGTTGACTAACCAGGTGGCTTTTGCTAAATGTGTGTTCCAATGCTTGAATGTCCCACCACCCATTGCCCTCAGTGTTGTCTTTAGCAGCCCGTTGTATCGTTCGATTTTCCCAGTGGCTGGTGCGTGGTAGGGGATGTGATAGACCCACTCAATGCCATGCTCTTTGGCCCAGGTGTCTATGAGGGCGTTTCAGAATTGAGTCCCGTTGTCTGACTCAATTCTTTCTGGAGTGCCATGTCACCATAGGACTTGCTTTTCAAGGCCCAGGATGGTGTTCTGGACAGTGGCATGGGGCACAGGGTATGTTTCCAGCCATCCTGTGGTTACTTTCACCATGGTGAGCACATAGCGCTTGCCTTGTCGGGTTTGTCGGAGCGTGATATAATCAATCTGCCAAGCCTCCCCATACTTATACTTCAACCATCGTTCTCCATACCAAAGAGGCTTTACTCGCTTGGCTTGTTTGATTGCAGCGCACGTTTCACATTCATGGATAAGCTGTGCAATAGTGTCCACGGTCAAGTCCACCCCTCGATCATTAGCCCATCTGTATGTTGCGTCTCTTCCTTGATGACCTAAAGTGTCATGGGCCCACCGAGCTATAAATAATTCATGCTTTTGTTGCCAGTCCAGATCTACCTGAGCTACTTCGATCTTAGCAGCCTGGTCCGCCTGCTGGTTGTTTTGGTGTTCTTCAGTGGCCTGACTCTTGGGTATGTGAGCATCTACGTGACATCCTTTACAGCCAGGTTCTCTACCCGGGTTGCAATATCTTGCCACGGTCCAGATGGGTTTACCTCTGCGTTGCCAGTTGTTCTGCTTCCATTGCTGCAACCACCTCCACAGGGCATTTGCCATCATCCATGAGTCAGTATAGAGATAAAGTACTGGCCATTTTTCTCGTTTAGCAATATCCAAGGCCAGTTGGATGGCTTTCACCTCTGCAGACTGGCTCGATTTACCTTCTCCTTCAGCAGTTTCTGCAACTTGGCGTACAGGACTCCATACAGCAGCTTTCTATCTCCGATGCTTTTGCACAAGACGACAGGACCCATCAGTGAACAGGGCAGATTGCTTCTCGTTTTCTGGTAGTTTATTATACAGTGGGGCGTCCTCAGCACGCGTCACCTCCTCCTCTGGGGATATTCCAAAATCTTTGCCTTCTGGCCAGTTCGTGATCACCTCCAAGATTCCTGGGCGACTGGGATTTCCTATTCAGGCCCGTTGTGTGATCAGTGCAACCCACTTACTACCGGCAGTCGGGGTGCCAGGAGGAGCTGTGCTTCAGTTCTAACCACTTCCAAAGCAGCTTGAACCCCTTCATATGCTGCCAATATCTCCTTCTCAGTTGGAGTGTAGGGGGCCTCGGATCCTCTGTATCCCCGACTCCAGAACCCTAAGGGTCGACCTCGAGTCTCCCCTGGTGCTTTCTGCCAGAGGCTCCAGGTAGGGCCATTCTCCCCGGCTGCGGTGTAGAGCACATTCTTTACATCTTGTCCTGCCCGGACTGGCCCAAGGGCTACTGCCTGAACTATCTCCTGTTTAATTTGTTCAAAGGCTTGTCACTGCTCAGGGCCCCATTTGAAGTCGTTCTTCTTCCTGGTCATGTGATAGAGAGGGCTTACGATCTGACTGTAATTTGGAATATGCATTCTCCAAAAGCCCACAACGCCTAAGAAAGCTTGTGTTTCCTTTTTGCTAGTTGGTGGGGACATGGCTGTTATTTTATTGATCACATCCGTTGGGATCTGATGACGCCCATCTTGCCATTTTATTCCTAAAAACTGGATCTCCTGTGCAGGTCCCTTGACCTTACTTTGTTTTATGGCAAAACCAGCTTTCAGAAGGATTTGAATTATTCTCTCCCCTTTCTCAAAAACTTCTTCTGCTGTGTTGCCCCATACAATGATGTCATCAAAGCATTGCAGGTGTTCCAGAACCTCACCCTGTTCCAGTGCGGTGTGGATCAGTCCATGGCAAATGGTAGGGCTGTGTTTCCACCCCTGGGGCAGTCGGTTCCAGGTGTACTGGACGCCCCTCCAAGTGAAAGCAAACTGTGGCCTGCACTCTGCCGCCAAAGGGATTGAGAAGAACGCATTAGCGGTACCAGTTGTGGTGTACCACTTGGCTGCCTTTGACTCCAGTTCGTATTGAAGTTCTAGCATGTCCGGCACGGCAGCACTCAGTGGCGGCGTGACTTCGTTCAGGCCATGATAATCTACTGTTAGTCTCCACTCCCCATTGGACTTTCGCACTGGCCATATGGGACTGTTAAAGGGTGAGCGAGTCTTGCTGATCACTCCTTGGGACTCCAGTCAATGAATCAGCTCATGGATGGGGATCAGGGAATCTCGGTTGGTGCGATATTGCCGCCAGTGCACTGTTGTGGTAGCAATTGGTACCTGCTGTTCTTCAACCTTCAGCAACCCCACAACAGAAGGGTCCTCTGAGAGACCGGGCAAGGTGGACAGCTGTTTAATTTCCTCCGTCTCCAGGGCAGCTATACCAAAAGCCCACCGGTACCCTTTTGGGTCCTTGAAATACCCTCTCCTGAGGTAGTCTATGCCAAGGATGCACGGAGCCTCTGGGCCAGTCACAATGGGGTGCTTCTGCCACTCATTCCCGGTTAGACTTACTTCGGCCTCCAATACAGTTAACTCTTGGGATCCCCCTGTCACTCCAGAAATACAAATGGATTCTGCCCCTTTATAGCTTGATGGCATCAGGGTACACTGTGCACCGGTGTCTACGAGAGTCTTATACTCCTGTGGTTCTGATGTGCCAGGCCATCGAATCCACACAGTCCAGTAAACCCGGTTGTCCCTTTCCTCCACCTGGCTGGAGGCAGGGCCCCTCTAGTCCTGGTCATCATATTCGCTATCCACTTCTTGTAAGTATGAATCAGAAGTCCCTTTGTTAAGGTCGGAAGTGGAATCAGCCCTTTTACTCCATCTGGGAAACTGCTCACTGGAGACTGGAGCAGCAGTTTTGCTGGAAGAACCCCCTTTTGTGGTTGTTTTTCCTTGCAACTCATGTACCCGTGCCTGTAGGGCTGAGGTAGATTTTCCATCCCACTTCCTCATGTCCTCTCTGTGGTCACACAGGTAAAACCACAGGGTGCCCCGGGGTGCGCACCCACGATATCTCCTCTCTTGAGCAGGGGGACGGTTGCTCCTAATGGCTGAGACATTGGCCCATGCAGGTGGGGAGTAGTACATATCCTCTGAGTTGCTGGACCTCCCGAGACAGTTTCTCCACAGCAGAGACACGTAGGGAGGAAGAGAGACTTTATTCATATTGCCAGAGTCGGCCAGCCAATTCATCCACTGTTTGTTTGTCTCCATCTCTCCAGGTCATTATTGCCAATGAGTTTGCATGTGACGCTGGTGCACTCCGTACAAACTTCTGCCACATGGGTCCAGTGCATTTGACTTCATCTGGGTCTTTGGATAACTGCTCGTTGTTCAGGTCATCATAAATCACTTCCAGCATGGTTAATTCCCTCAGGTACTGGATACCTCTCTCCATGGTGGTCCACTTGCCTGGGTGGCATATAACATCTTCCTTGAAAGGATACCTTTCCTTCGCACCTGACAGGAGTTGTCTCCAGAGGCTGAGGACTTGTGCCCCTTGTCCAATTGCTTTGTCAGTGCCCCCTTCCCTAGCAAGGGATCCCAGCTGCTTGGCTTCCCTACCCTCTAATTCCAGGCTACTGGCGCTGTTATCCCAGCATCGGAGCAGCCAGGTGACAATGTGCTCACCTGGATGACGGCTGAAGTTTTTTCACATATCTCGCAGCTCACCCAGGGATAGGGATCGGGTGGTCACCATCTCATTTACGGGTTCTGCCTCCTCCTCCTCCTGTTCTCGTGATGGCCCTGGTTCATCTTCATCCCTTACTAAATGTGCTGATTTTCTTGTGCATTTTCTTTTTTGTGTAGGGGCGACTGATACTGGCATGGGTTGGTTCCCTGTTGCAGGGGGCGGGGTCACCGCCGTGCCTCCCTGTGGGGGGTGGGGTAGCCGCAGGGCCTGTTGCTTTGTCATCAGCTGCAGAGACGTTTCCTTCCCCTTGGGGGTTCTGAGTGGTGTTGAACAGGGCTCGGTAGGCATGGGCCAGGCCCCAGCACATTGTAGTGATTTGTGTCTCCCTAGAATGGCCAGAGTGACAGCATACCTTTTCCAAATATTCTACTAATTTTTCAGGATTCTGCACTTGTTCAGGGGTAAAGTTCCAGAACATTGGGGGTGCCCATCATCCTAGGCATTTGCCCATGCTATCCCACTTACCCTGCCACTCATAACTATCCAGCCTTGGGGCAGATCTCTGGATGACATTCTTAAATTGCTTGGTAACCTTGGATAAAACCAAAACAATATTCCCAAGGAGCACCAATAGATGTATCTTAACTACCCAGGGATGTTCAAGGTACTGTCAAGTTATTTTAATAAAGGAGATGACATCATAGAGGAAGGTAGTGAGGGTGCCATTCTCTATTTCCTTCATAAAAAATCTCTCAGAGGAAAAGGTATAATTGCTAATGGTCTCCATGACATGGTACCCGAAATACAGTAACGGCTTCATTACAAATCCCAAATACCAAATAACCCCCAATGCCAGTGTTTTAGTAACAAATCTCCCAGGCAAAACATCATTAATCACTGCAGAGCACAGCAGATTACAAAACCCAACTCCAATCTTTAACAGGTACAGAAAAAACAAGAGCGTGGTGCAGAACAAATTAATATGTTAACAGATATAAATTCCTTAATATGCTCTAATTAATCTGTTGTTATCTCAACCCTTCGCTGCCCCACGTTGGGCGCCAAAAAGGACTGTCGTGGTCCCAGCCAGCAAATAAACCCCATGCAGCCGCTCGCTCACCCCCCCCCTCCAGTGGGACGGGGGGGAGAATCGGGAGGGCACAAGTAGGAAAGCTCCCGGGTTGAGATAAAAACAGTTTAATAATGGAAATAAAACAAAGTAGAACAGTAATAATAACAATGAGAACAACAATAACAGAATATACAAAGCAGGCCATGCACAATGTAACTGTTCACCGACCACCAACCGCGTGTCACGAACGGGGGATTGAGCCCCCCCCCCACCTGTTTTTTATACTGAGCATGATGTCACATGGTATAGAATACCCCATTGGCCAGCTGGGTCCACCACCCCGTCTATGCTTCTCCCCTCACCCACCTCCCCACCCCCCCCACCCTCCCCAGCCCCCCTCAGCCCCCCCCCATCCCTGGTGCAAACACCACCCAGCAACAGCCAAAGCATCAATGGGCCATCAATGCTCCTTTCATACCAAAGCCAAAACACAGCACACCCCCCAAGCTACTGGGAAGAAAGTTAACTCTGTCCCAGCCAGAACCAGGACATAAGTCCTGTGTAATGATTTCTGAAAAGCCAAAATATGACCTATGTATCAGAAAAGTTAAAAGTAAAAATAGTGGAAGAAATTGTAACCTGTTATATATCCTTGAATTGTATTCCACAGATACATGTGCACACATGTCCATACACACACACACACACACCCACACCCATATTGTCTTGAGGTACAAGGCTGAAATATATTTACAGTAGGATTAAAAGGAAGTCCTCCATCTCTGGCATGTAAAGACATAATCATCAGGGGATGGTACCAGAAATACCAATGAAATGGGAACCTCTCCTAATCAGTCCTCCTAACTTTTATATCATACAGTCAAGGCTTACATGTTAATATAGAGGTAATATTTTGGCCTAGCTGAATTTGGTTCATATCTTGCAGATTTTATTAGCATTCATAATATGGAATAGATCCTGCTGTTTGATTTCTGTTATGTGTACTAATGATTTGAGACATTATTATGCATTGCATATAGTAATTTTTGTGGGGCAAAATAGGCACAACGTTTCAGACTTAGTTTTGAATGTTCATTTGGATTTCTTAATCAAAGCCTAAGCCTAATCTTTGCATTATATGGAAGAAACTTTCTCAGGAAGAGAAAATTCTTAAAAATTGTCTCTTCCTAAAACTATGTGGCTTAAGATAATCAGTGGAAATAAAGACATTACTGCAGTTTTAAGATTATACTTACAAATGTATACTAATGCTTTTCTTAACCCTCTTGTATTTTACTTCTTTCACTATGATAATTCACATATTTCCCCTACCTGCGGTCTACATTTCATCTTGGTATAACCTAACTCCTTTCAATAAAAAGGGTTGTTACATATGTGATTAATTTTCTTATACTATCTCTTCTGTCTGTCCACATCGACCTAAAAAGACTTCTTCTTTCAGGTCATGGCAAATAGCATAGTTGGGTCCTTGTTTAAGACAAGTTTTGGACTCTACAGTACTTTGAACAATTAATAGTATTAAATAACGGAGAAGATAGCATAAGAAGTCAACATCAGACAAGGAGATATATGAGGTATAAGGGGTGAATGCACTGTACCAGTTTTAGTTTGAATATATATGACTGTGGACAAGAAAAAGGGATTATTCTTGTGTGAGTAAGTGAAAGGCAGAAAAGAACAAAAAGAAAGCATGTTTACCACTTTGAAATAGAGGCAGAAAAGGGAAACTCTTAAAAACAGGAGTTGTAAAACTTGAGAATGTGAGTATAAAAACGCAGCAGTGACTGTGAAATTTGGTGAAAATGAACCAAATTCTCTCTTCTCTTCCTTCAAAGGCAATGCTAATCCTAAAAGGTCAAAAGAATATGAATATGAAACACCAGTGTGAAAGAAAATCTTTAAAATACATAGCCCAGATCATACCGTTTTCTCAGTAATACATACACTTTCTCACTAGGTGAAACAAGGGTCTCAGTGGGAGTCAGATTCCCGCTGCTCATGTTGAACAGTACAAAGAATGGGACAAACTGTGAAGTGTGAAATAAGGAACTTCTCAGGAGGAGCAGTGGTGTTGGATGAGGTAAATAAAACATGATGACATTTCTCTAGACAACCACTGGTGCTGAATTAATTGTGAATGTCAATCTTAGAATGCACTGTTGTATTATCCAAACAACATCCCACCATGCTTACCCTCCAAAGTGTTGCTTTTTGCATCTGCTGTGTCACATACAGTAGCAGTGGTTTGCAGCTGTGATATTTTAGTAGCATGAAAGCAGTGTTCCTTTCTCTGTTCTGACATCATATTCCCCTGAGGAAACCTGGAGTTAGGCAGTAGTGTAAGAATGGTCTCTTCATGAAGGCTTTTTTTCATGTGTAGTCAGGTCAGTGATATTTTTATCAGTAAGAACATTCACAGGAAACTAACGTGACATTCCTGCAAGTGCATTCATAAATGAAAAGTGTTCCTGAAACCATTTTAAAACTGGTGCTCTGACAATTGATACAGGAAGGAAGGAGTTAGGCTGTTGGATAGGAGGAAGACCAAAAATTCATAAAGACTGTGAAGAAGCTTATATACAACTACCATCACTCTACCAATTATTTATAGGTTTGGATCACTACGAGTGGAAAAGGGATTTACATCATCTCTAATATCCTGAATCAGTGTTCCAGACACTGACTTTTGGGTAAAAGGAAGCATCATACCTTTATCTTCCCTCTGCTTTTGCTGGGCAAGGCTAGTGGAAGTAACCATCTCCCAGAGCAATGTTCCCACTACAAAATACCATCACCTTCCCAATACAAAGGTTGATTTCTGCCTTCTTTAAGCACCTTCCTGTGTATGGACCTAATATATAAATGACCAATTTACAGAAATCTTGCATGGGAAGCCTGAGATTCATACTGCTGCACAGTGTTTCAACCAGAAATTAGATTCCTAAAACTGGAGTTTGTGTAGTTTAGTCCTTCCTTCTTCCTGCTTCAGTTCTTTGTTATTGTCATGGTTTAACTCCAGCTGGCACCATGCAGCCGCTCACTCACTCTTCCCCGGTGGGATGGGAGAGAAAATCGGAAGGGTAAAAGTGAGAAAAGTTGTGGGTTGACATAAAGACAGTTTAATAGGTAAAACAAAAGCCGTGCATGCAAGCAAAGCAAAACGAGGAATTCATTCACTACTTCCCATCGGCAGGCAGGTGTTCAGCCATCTCCAGGAAAGCAGGGCTCCATCACGCGTAATGCTTACTTAGGAAGACAAATGCCATAACTCCGAACGTTCCCCCTTCCTTCTTCTTCCCCCAGCTTTATATGCTGAGCATGATGTCATATGGTCTGGAATATCCTTTTGATCAGTTGGGGTCAGCTGTCCCAGCTGTGTCCTCTCCCAGCTTCTTGTGCACCCCCAGTCTACTCGCTGGTGGGGTGGTGTGAGAAGCAGAAGAGGCCTTGACTCTGTGTAAGGACTGCTCAACAATAAGAAAAAATCCCTGTGTTATCAACACTGTTTTCAGCACAAATCCAAATCATAGCCCCATACTAGCTACTATGAAAAAAAAAAACTCTATCTCAGCCAAACCCAGCACATTCTCCACCCATTATACCATGCCATTTACCTCATGCTTAGCTCCCACATTATCCAATACATCCTCATTAACCAACCCCCTCCTTCCCATCCTTTGATATAATATGTAGATATCATTCCCTTAGTCTATGGACTACCCTTGTAATATGTCCATAAAATGTCCAGAAATGTCCAGAAATGTCCACAAAATGTCCACTGAGTTCATTTAGCCCATGACTTTGGGTTCCCCCTGTTATAGTGGTCACAGTTATTCTCACTCAAAACCATCACTTCTAGAACTATTGAATGAGGAAAGCTACTTGGCCACGTAAATTGGTAGGTATACTGGATGTCTGGTAGGCCCACATGAGATTTAAACATGGCTTTCTGGAAGACAGCTCTTTTTACCATCTGTTTCTGCATTTAATGATTAGTTTACTCATAGACATACTAAATCTCCTGGGAATTGAAATACTAAAGCATAAAGCAAAAGTAACTTATCTCAACCAATGAATACCATCTTTATGCAACGGAGAAGAAAAGTATAGGATAGGATCTTTCTACAAAAATAATTATTTGAGCAGTGACAAAGAGAAAATATATTCCTAAAATCATTGTTCACATAAAAGTTAAGCAAAAAAGAGGTTACATTTCCTGAATAAATTATTCACTGAAAATTATTCACTCAAATCCCTCTACATTAAGTCTCCTAATTTTTCCAGGATATGTGACAAATGGCTTCAGATCATTTAAGTCATGCCTGGATGCAACTGCAAAGCCTCCAGCAACATACAGCTGAAGTGGGAAGAAGTGTAAATACTCACAGCGGCTGCCATATCAAAAAGCAATCACGATTCTCATTGAAACAAGCTGAGCTCTTTAAAAGAATGTTAATCAGCACTCTTCAGACAGATCATCTCACTGGAGACGATGAACAGCGAGTCCTCTACTGTTTACAGTCTCTGAACAGATAATTTTAAAAGGAATTATTTGTAGATGAAATGAAAAGTGCATTACATTAAGACCTTTTTCTTTAAAGAAATTCTGGTGATTTGTTTTGTAAGTCTATCATGTTATATTTGCATAGGTACTGACTATGGGTTGTTGGAATGAAACACAATCTGGAGTTTTCCTAGAAATTAAAAGTAGCCAAACCCATAACGGACATAAACTGTTCTATGCAGACTTCTGTGTTATGTTCTATATCATCAGCTGTACTGAGGGAACTACACAGAAAACAGCCACCTATGTCCTTGATCAAGCTGTTGAACATAAAAGTGCAGGTTATTTGCATAATCTCAGGAATACAAAGAAATCTCTCTTCTTTGTGTTGTGTGGCATACACATATGTTTGCTCATCTGAAGGAGAAAATATTTCAGTGGACAGTAAGGTTGCTGAGTTTCAGCTGTGCATACTGTTGACAAACACAGAAGGACTCCATTTAACAGTAGGCGGAGATATGCCAGTCTAAGGAAAGGTTTTTGTTGTCGAGTAATCACAGTAGAAATTATTCCCTAACAAACCTCAAACTGTGTCAGCTGGGAGAAGCAAGGAGTGAATGCATTTTGGTAAACTTTGGAAGATAAATGCTTCCTATTAGATAACAGCTGAATATCTTTGATAGCACATTCTGCACTCCCTTATGTTCCCTTCCTTGGAGACAGAGCTACAAAAGTTCATAATCTTTCTTTAAATTATTAATTTCTTATTTAAGTCAATTGGAATTTATGTCCATTTATAGCAGTTAAGTATGTACATATTTTTATGGAGTTGGTCATAAATTTAAACACACAGGCTAATCCACAGTCCCTTTGGTTTTGTGCTTGTAAGTGCCTAGTAGAGGACAACTGGGTTCCTGATGAGGCAGCACAGGCACGACCATAAAAAAACCCAGTACTAGTAACAACTATTCTGTACATATTTGTTCTACTCTGGGTTCATAAAGGATTCTTCCTACTATCTTTGCAAATGCCTACCTTTGTGGTTTACAACTATGGCAGCTTTAAGGTAGTCAGAGAACTCAATATCGGTACCAAGGCCACTGGCAGAGGAAAACAATTAACTTCAAAAACAGCCTGTAGAATGTGTATGTGTGTGTGTATAAATAATGCAAATAACCACAAAATGCTCTTAATTAGGCAGAGTTGCTGACATACACTCTTCTTTCCAGGACTTCTAATGGTAAAGAAATGAGAGAGATTTAAAAATAATGAAAGCTTGTTGACTTCTAGCAGCCAGGAGTAGGGCACCTAATAAATAAGTAAAGGGTTTTGTGACAAGTAGCGTTTTGTCTTCAATTAAAATTGTCCCTTAAATTAAAAAAAAAAAAACAAAAACCAAAAAAACCCTTAACAATAGCAACCATAAAAAAAAATCTGTAAAACTCATTAACAAAAGAAATGTAAAACAGGTTTGGAAGAGAAAGCAAGTCAGAAAAAATTAGTTTCTGAAACCAGAGTTTATCTGTTGATGCTTTTTATCCCATTTGGAAAAATAGGATTATTTTTTATGAGACTGAAATAAAATCTTAACATGGGCATATAGGCAGTGTCTTTATATGGATGAATAGGCAAGAACAGAATTTAGAGAATTATGTAAATTTCTCTGGGATATTTTAAGGATGGATGACCATTTCAGGTTAAAAAAAATCTCCACCTAGACAAAAGCACATCTGCTCTCAAACATTCCCTCTTAAGAATACATCTCCTGTTAGGAATTTTAAAAGGTCTGAGCTAAACATACCTTGAATTCAAATGCCCTATAAATATCTTCAGAAGGACCTTTCAACATATGTTTTGAATGTATTTTGCTTGTCTACCTCAGTTCCAACCAGAAGTTAAATAGAATCATGAAGATGCTTTGGGAAATATTCTCTCACTACTATTTCCAGACAAAGTTATAAGTACACGTTCTAGTTCACCCAAAAAAGCACATTATTTATTGATGATGGACCCACAGTGGCTGAGCAGCCCACCTTCTGAAGTATTGCTATCGGAATTATTTAACATTTATCTGCTTTGATAGCACAGTTAGGAACATAAAAATAATATTTGAGAGTGACTTTAACATCGCCACAGTACTCTCTGTAACTAAATCTGCAGCTCAACATTTTGTGAGCTAGAGAATGAAGCATCACAAAGAGTATGCCTGTGCCACAGCACAAAAGAGCTGTTGTGTTCCTCGCTATATGCCTGAATTAAACACCAGCTCCAAACTGGAGGTGGTATTGGACAAGGACCATCTTTGTCAAGGTCCTTGACAAGGAAGAGAGAGAGGACGCAGAGGCAGTGGGGTCAAACAGGAGCGGTAACACGCTCCAGTGGGCAGCCGATGCGGATGACTGGGGAGCAAGACCCAATGCGCAAGACTGACTGCAGCCGGGGAGGACCCACAGCACGCTCACAGCCTTGTGGACAGGGAGCAATGCACACACTGACTAAGGCACTGTGTGTCTCCTGCAGAAAGAAAAAGCTGTTTTCCGGCTGAAGTCCACTGTTTTTAGAGTCCCAGGCAACCCCTACTTTGTGTAAGAACAGCTGGACTAATGGACTTTAAGTTGTAAACCAGGAACCTTCAGAACTAAAACAAAAAACATTTTTACCTATAACTAAAGAGTAATTTCTGCAGGTTAAGACGTAAAACAGTGCTTTCTCCTTTCTGAAACTGTGTAGAGGCAATTCTCTTCCTATATATATTTCAATATTTAGGCCTTCTTTATAATGCTGTATGTATTATTTCTGGCTGAACAAGAGGAGGAATATTAGGTGAAGTAATCTCACCTTTCTAACAAAAACAGTTCAGGAATTTTGCTGCTATTTGCATTACATGAAAAACTACCTATTTTTAGTGACCTGTTTTTAAATTTGCTGATTATCAAGCTGATTATCTCTTCTGACCTTAGCCCTGGCTGCTTGATGAAGTCAGCAATAAGTATGCTTTGCAAAATGTGCTAAGAGCCAAGTAAGACTCAGTATAAAAATCCATTTACTCAGCACACATACAGAAAAAAAAAAAAGAATCCTCTCAGGAATAAAATTTTGTAGAATTATTTTGAAATATTTTATTTAGATAACAGAAATGTTTAATTTCCCTCTTAAGCTTTCTGCAGCTTTTAAAAACTTAATATATGCAAGCATATAAAATTTGTTAATAAATAGAGGCCTTTACTAGAATGTGATGAGACTTCAAAATGCTTTTGATATGATAGTATTCTTCTCTAAAATGAAATTTCAACAAAGAGACAACCTTCAAAACATTCAGAATATGGTATTTTTCAGTCATCTCTTACAAAAAATCCTATCTCACTACAATCTAGCAAAAGTTATCACATAATAAAAAAGTTCATGATTTTTATTATTTTGTTAAGTATTTATTTCACCACAAGAAACCAAGTAGCCATGCTGAAAGTTGAGTTCACAGTAGCATTACCATATAGTACGTTATTACTTCTTCCAGTTATTTTTGTTAGGTAGCAACAAATGTAAAATATGCTTTCTATTACTTCATTCAGACATTTCCAGATGTTTTCAGTTACTAGGAGCCATATTTAGAACTCTTAGTTTTGAAACCGAGACAGAGTGTCACAGTCCTTGGTCCCAGTACGGTCTAAATCACAGAGTAAAAATATAAATAATAGGGAATAATACCAGAATCTAATTTCTCTCCCCCAGCCAAATATCAGACTGTTCATTGTTATCTTAAAATGTTTATATTTTTTTAAGGTAACTTAAAAATTCTGGTCCCAGGAGTATTTTCTAACTTCCTGACATCAAGTGCACCTTCACTGTATTTTGACAACATGCTGTGCAGGAAATGCAGGTGTGCACCGATACCTGTCACCTACCTGGACTCTATGGCAGTTGCAAGTGAGCATTACAACTTAAAATGGCTTTTCACACACTCACCAATCAATAGTGCAACCTCAGGAGCCTTACAAAAGTATTTTATTTTATAGGCTGCTGACTAGGGAATACTTTTGGGAAGTGAGAGGTTTGAATCTTTACAAAGAGGAGAGAAATGAACACATACTTCTGCTTGCAGGGTACTCTATCCACTGGAGTATTGTGAAAAAGGTATATGGTAGGATTACTGAAGTCATATAAACCATCCAACACGTTTGTGACAAGGCCTTTTGCCCTTTAAATGGATAAAGATAAAAATAAGGGCAAGTCCTGGAAAGCTGACCTGAAGCCACAAAAGCATAGTATTCCTCTTTGATGTGGACTGTGTTGGTGGTTTTTGCTTTATCCTACAAAAGAACGAGAGTGAGGGAGAGCAGAGTGACTGCTTGTTTTGTCTTTTCCCCCAGCACAGATAAATACCCAGACTGGACTGCAGCAGCTTGCGGTAAGCCACTATCTGCTCAGTCCCTGTGGCACCACTGTAGCTGTCAGGCTTATTTAAATTACTCCATACCAACTGTTGTTTTAGGTTCAGTAGCACTACCATATACAAAGCACTATATATGAGGCACATGCAGTTTCAGGTTTTTAAATGACAACAGGCTCAATCCTATTATGTATCGAGGACATACAAAAGAGGGGCTGAGGGCTGATTTATCCCCTGCCTCTCATGATAGCAGAGGAGCAATTTGGCATCTTCAGAATCAAATCCACATACAGCTCGATGACTGTTAATTTGACCTACAAAATAACAGACCATACACATATCTAATATTCTGTTCTACTAAGGAGGATCTCAGCATGTGGTTACTGACATTCACCCATTCAGCTGCACGAGTACATGCTTGAGAAAGGAAACTTATTAGCTTCAGAAATGACACACAAACTCAGTTCATGGCCAGAGCTGAGCTGCTGCTCTAATTCCACTCCCCCCAGCTGAAATCATTCCTGGACTTCACCGTAAACTAACTGACACTTGAGAGAAAAAGCAAGAGGAGATCAATTTGCCTGCTACTGTGTTGTCTAATTAAAACACCATATGTGCTGAGAGACTTGTCACTGTTTGTTAAACCATTGAAGGAGTTGCTGGCATTAACTCCATTTTACAGGAAAATTTTGTTTCGGTTGAGGCCCTTTAAAATGTTTTTCAAAAAAAAATAATTTCAATTTTAAATCTGGAAATCCTATTAGCTTCTGTATAGGTGTTATGTTCTTTAAATCTAAATACACCTGTTAATAAACCTCTTTACTGTTTGCAAAACACATTATAGATTTCCTAATACAGTTTTTAATTTATTTCATTTCCTACAACTGATAGAATCATAGAATCATTAAGGTTGGAAAAGACCTCTAAGATCATCGAGTCCAACCATCAACCCAACACCACCATGACCACTAAACCATCTCCCTAAGCACCACATCTACACGTCTTTTAAATACTTCCAGGGGTGGTGACTCAACCACTTCCCTGGGCAGCCCGTTCCAATGCTTGACCACTCTTTCAGTAAAGAAATTTTTCCTAATGTCCAATCTAAACCTCCCCTGGCACAACTTGAGGCCATTTCCTCTTGTCCTATTGCTAGTTACTTGGAAGAAGAGACCAACACCCACTTCGCTACAACCTCCTTTCAGGTAGTTGGAGAGCATGATAAAGTCTCCCCTCAGCCTCTTCTTCTCCAGGCTAAACAACCCCAGTTCCCTCAGCCGCTCCTCATAAGACTTGTGCTCCAGACACTTCACCCGCTTCATTGCCCTTCTCTGGACACGCTCCAGCACCTCCATGTCCTTCTTGTAGTGAGGGGCCCAAAACTGAACATAGTGTTCGAGGTACGGCCTCACCAGTGCTGAGTACAGGGGGACAATCACTTCCCTGCTCCTTCTGGCCACACTATTTCTGATACAGGCCAGGATGCTGTTGGCCTTCTTGGCCACCTGGGCACACTGCTGGCTCATATTCAGCCGGCTGTCTACTGCACAGCTTTCCAGCCACTCTTCCCCAAACCTGTAGCATTCCATGGGGTTGTTGTGGCCGAAGTGCAGGACCCGGCACTTGGCCTTGTTGAATCTCATACAGCTGGCCTCCGCCCATCGATCCAGCCTGTCGAGATCCCTCTGCAGATCCTTCCTACCCTCGAGCAGATCAACACTCCCGCCCAGCTTGGTGTCATCTGCAAACTTACTGAGGGAGCACTCGATCCCCTCACCCAGATTGTTTATAAAAATATTGAACAAGACCGGCCCCAATACTGAGCCCTGAGGAACACTGCTTGTGACTGGCCGCCGACTGGATTTAACTCCACAACTCTCTGGACTCAGCCATCCAGCCAGTTTTTTACCCAGTGAAGAGTACACCTGTCTAAGCCATGAGCCGCCAGCTTCTCTAGGAGATTGCTGTGGGAGACAGTGTCAAAGGCTTTACTAAAATCTAGGTAGACCACCTCCACAGCCTTTCCCTCATTCACGAGGCAGGTCACCTGCTCATAGAAGGAGATCAGGTTGGCCAAGCAGGACCTGCCTTTCATGAACCCGTGCTGGCTGGGCCTGATCCCCTGATTGTCCCGGACATGGCTTGTGAGCACCCTCAAGATGAACTGCTCCATAATCCTCCCTGGCACCGAGGTCAGGCTGACAGGCCTGTAGTTCCCCGGATCCTCCTTCCGGCCCTTCTTGTAGATGGGCGTCACATTGTCAAGCCTCCAGTCGTCTGGGACCTCCCCTGTTACCCAGGACTGCTGATAAATGATGAAGAGTGGCTTGGCAAGCTCCTCCACCAGCTCCTTCAGTACTCTCAGATATATCTGGTCTGAGTGTGGTCTTACTCCCTTTACAAGTTTCTAGCACAGTTTTTCAGATTTCTCATAATTTTAGTTTCCTATACTAGGAGCAAGATAGCACTTATCATTTCCTGTGTGATAGCACCAGATCTGTTCCAAACAGGTGAGTTTTGAAATTTGCCCTAAATGTGGGAATCCAAGAGATTTTAATAGTTTGAACTGATAGTCTGAACTATATAAATCTTTGGTAATTTGGCTTAACCTGAGAGCACAGCTAATGTTCAAAAGAAGCATCATTGAAGTCTAAAAATGCCATCCACAAAACCCCATACCAGAATCTTTTATGACAAGAAGTGCCATATTTTATTTGGATTCTCAATCCCACACTGAAATTACTGGGTGATCACGATGGTTCGGTCTGCCCATTACATTGATGTATCTTGAATTCTGCAAAAGACATCATTTTATTTGACCAATTATTTTTAAGTCACTTAGGATATAGGAAGTAATGAGAATAAATTCCCTATGAACATGTTATGCTGACAATTAGTAGGTTGCTGACCACAGATCCATAACATTCAATATAACCTACAGCTCAGAACAGCAGAAGACAAGAATTACTCTTCAGAGAGAGTTGAAGACATTTTTAAAGATAGAATTTTTAATAACAAAGCATTGGGCATAAGGGATTCAAGTTGCCTATGTCTAAACGTAGGTGTGTAGTGCCATTTGAGATGACCTAGGGAACTTGAGACATTCCTGTATGTCTGACAGGTACAACACGGGATTATGAGAAATGTATGTCCTTCTGGACTGAAAGCTGGAGGGATGGTGGGATACCCTAGGGCACCTCAGAGAGCATTAAATGCCTACGTTTCCAGCTGATTCAAACCCAAAGAAAGACTTTGTCCCAAAGGATTCCTCTTCCAGACTGAAGTAGAAGCGAGTCGCAAGTTACACATTTAAATGCTGTTGCAGAGAGAACTTTGTGGAATTCATAAAACAATTTCAAATCATACATGTATGTGTTGTGTGGCGAAATTTGAAGAGAATAACTTCAACTTTTTTAGCATGTTGTTTTGGTGCAGTGAAGTATGATTGTCAAGGAAATTCATGACAGTGATCTAATCAGTTTACAAACTATCATTTGTTTCTTATTACCACCGCCAGCTGCAACCAGCTAGATATTTTTTCACTTGAATATAAATCAAAATATTTAAAGTGTTTTAATGGTGTCATGGTTTAACCCGGCAGGCAGCCAAACACCACACAGCCGCTCGCTCACTCCCCTGCCCCCCGCCAGTGGGACGGGGAGAGAATCGGAAGGGTAAGAGTGAGATATCATGGGTTGAGATAAAGACAGTTTAATAGAACAGAAAAGGGAAAATAATAATAATAATAATAATGATGATGATGATGATGATGATGACGAAAGCATATACAAAATGAGTGATGCACAATGCAATTGCTCACCACCCGTGCTGACCGATAACCAAGTAGCGATTGTTACTTCCTGGACACGCCTACCATTCACATACTGAGCATGACGTCACATCGTATGGAATACCCTGTTGGCCAGCTGGGCCAGCTGTCCTGGCTATGCTCCCTCCCAACCTCTTATGCACTTGGCAGAGCATGGAAGCTAAAAGTCCTTGACCAGTAGGATACTTAGCAACAACTAAAAACATCAGTGTGTTATCAACATTCTTCTCATACTAAATCCAAAACACAGCACTAGGAAGAAATTTAACTCTATCCCACCCGAAACCTGGACAAATCGTCACTCCCAAGTTATTCTCTATAGCTTTGCAACACTGTTAACTAAACAAGCATAGATTAATTTTTTAATATTTCTGAAATGTATTCATCATGCTGTGTTTTTTTTTCTTACAAGTGCTCCCAACCTACTAAAATACTGCAAGTAGAGTGTGGAAGTCAAATAGTTCTTTTTACTCCAAATTTATTTTCAGTAAAAGCTACTGAATTACAATGCTGGGCAAACAATAGATTTAGTTAATAAATTTAAATAACAATAGAACAAGAAGCATAATCCCTATATTCCCTCTATTTCCAAAAAACCCTCTCTTGTGTAGTTTATAATAACATCTCTCAGAAACAAAGGTTATATGTGTTTTATGGCATTCAGGATATGTACTGTACCAAATGTAGAAAAATAGAGATGGAATGGCTTGGTTGTGGAGTCCATCCTCTTCATCTGAGCCAAGATCGGGTGCATCTCTGGCATTCCTGAAAGATACTTGTTCAGTTATGTCCAGCTGTCCCAATCCAATATCGGGGGAGGTTTCGATGTGATCCCAAGAGCGAGATTAAGACACAAACAAGGTCAAATGCCGTATGTCTTAAACAACTTTTATTATCAAAAGTAAAAGTTAGTAGCAATAAAATAGATTAGAATAAAGATAGAAATTAAGCAAGCATTCGGGATAGAGTTGCAAGAATAGTCACCACCACGGATCCGCGACGTCTCAGAGTCCAAGTCTTTTAGTGCTTCGGTAGTGAGCGGTTGCTCCATGGTCAGTGGTGGGCGATCTCTCTGCGGTTGGTGGGTCGATCGCACCGGGGGTTGTCTTGTCAGTCCCTTTTATTCCTGTTCAAGGGCTGCAGTTTCCATGGCAACCGCACGTTGCCACATTCCTAGACAACACAGAGTCTTGCTCAGAGCGCAGCCCCTGCAAACTGGAGGCCTCTGTGGCCTTGCAGCTGCTCTTCTTAGGTAAGTAATCTTTCAGACAAATGTTCTACAGTTCAGTCTCTCACATCAGCAATGGAGATTCCACAGCTTCTGCTAGTGTCTGCTCCTGTGCTTTCCCAAATTTACCATTAGGCAGTTAATCTGAATATCTTTTCTTGCAGTGTGTGCTGATCATTCTTTTTCCTGTCTGCAACAGAGGTGAGAAGACGTCATTGTCTTCCTCCCTGATGCAGTCTATTATGACTTCTTCTCTAGCTGGAACTCTCTTTACCATTTCAAACTTTTCTCCTAGGCCACATTGCCTACATTTCTCTTCATTCTTATTCTCTTCTAAACTCCTCTACCCATTTATCTAGTTATTCCTGAAAAGCAGTGCACCAAAAATTACATATATTTTCTTACTAGGCTTTGTCATTGTTGAGTGGGGAGGGTTACTTCATGGATTTTTCCAGACTATGTTCCAGTTTATATAATCCAGTAAGGTATTCGCCTTCTTTTGCTCAGGTAACTCTTCAGATTGGAGTTTTTTATTATTCCTAGATCCTCCTCCAAGGAACTGTTGCCCACTCAGCTGTCACTATTGTACTTAGGCAAATTCTTGTCACACTAACTTTGAATTTTTACCTTTCCTTTCAAACTGTTAGAATTCCCACACAGCTTCATGTTCCCTGCAAATGTAATAAGCATGTTCCCTATTCCATTATCCAAGTCATTAGCAAAAATCTAGAGTGATCCGAACCCCAGAAAATAAAATCCTTATTCAACAGATCCTTTCATTAAAAAAAAAAAAAACAACCCACAACAAAAACCCACAACAAAAAACAAACACACCCCCCCCCCCAGAATTTATGATTAATCGTTCATTTGATTTTGCCCTTCCACCATAATTCTTTTAAATAGGCTCCACTTGCTAACCTTCATTAGGAAAAGAGCATTTGAGACTCTGCTGAAAGCTTTAGAAAAATCATAGTATTAGAGACTTATTTCTTCTTCCCATAAGCACAGAAAGAAATCTCACTTCTTGTCATGAGTGTTATATATTTATGGAGGAAATTAGATTGGGTTCAAAAATTGCAAATTATTATCATGATATTTTTTATTAATTTTCAGTACTTATAAACATTTAAATTAATTCTTCTTTTACTTTTTCCTAGAAACTGAAATTATTCTGGATGGTTTGCAACTGTAATTTTTACCCCTTTCAGAAAATTGGTAACATTTTCTTTCTTCACTTACCTCAACCAAAGGTTTTCAAAATGATCATTAAAAGTTCTGAGATCACTTCAGCCAGTTCAGAAAGCATTTATGATGAAAGTCAAGAAGACCAGAATGACATACATATCCTTACAGTCTCACTTATGTAATCTTTTCATGCATGACCTATTTGAGGCTAAGACCTTTCCCCCTTGATTTGTATTAATTGTACCTGTTTCCTACTCATAGGCAAAATTAAGCAACAATTCACTAGAAAAGTGCATCTTCCTCACATCATCTGCCAATAATTTTTCCTCTCTATAGTAGTAAATCGTATTTTTTTGTTCTTAGAATTTCTTTGAAGGACAGACAGTTTTCCTGGGCCTTGCTTCCCTGAGTTCTTACCTGCCTACTATCTGAGATCTTGTGAAGTTCACTGTTTTCAGTTTGGTGATATTTTTCCCTTCCTCCTGCCATTTCAATATCACTCTCATGACCTGCTTTCATTTTCATGTGAGAGAGAAGTTTCTCTGTATTAGTTAGAATCAAATTTAGAAGATAATACCCTGTATTTTCTTTCTCCACTTTCTATACAAAACCCCCTGTCATCAGTTAATGCCAACAGAGAATCATGAAAATATTCATGACGGCAACAAATAATAACAGATTGCATGCAATATTTTTTTTCTTGAGTTCCCATTTGTCATCAATTTCCCATAATTTTCATAAGTTTTCTTTTTTTTTTAATTAAATCATACTTTCAGAGCTTGTTTCATAATTTTTAGGTTCTATGCCTTTAAAAGAATCAATAGAATTTACTAACTTCACTTGAGCGAAAAAGGAATTTGTTTTTTAGATAAAATTGTGTTGCACATACCAAGCAAGTCTGCCAAGTATTGTATCACAGTTATTTGCTTGTCCTTAGGAAACAAATTTCTGAATGCTTAATAAAGAAATATAACATCAAGATTTCCTAGGTGCATTCATGTGCCCAAGACTGCCTCACAGACAACCAGTTACTGGATTTCTCTGTGTCAACTCAGTTATCCTTCCACCCTCAAGCAAGTCAATGCCAGGAGACATTATAGTACAATGTTAAAGATGTGTGTGTTTGTACCTTTGCTGCTTCTATACTATAAGTTAACATATACTACAGAAGTGTATTACCTCAGAGAATGTAGGTTCAGCTTCAGGTAGTGCTTAATAAGTATATACTTTATAGCTCCCTGTAATGTGACATATACTGCAATAATTTTGATTGGGAGTTTTGATCTAAAAATGCAGTGATCTGGATTATCATCAACTAATTCTCAGTGGATTATTGAAAAATAATTTATTTTCTCTAAGTAATTCTGTCTTGCTAATCATCCACTCCAATTCAAATTAAGAACTGAACAGTGTAAAAACGTAGTTTTTGAGGGTGACTTCTCTTAAAACAATAATAGCAAATCATTTAATGTTTAAGACATGGGACTTCTTATTCCACTATCACAGTTATTTTGGTAAAAATTTGTGAAGATAATAAAATGACACCTAGTCATATATTTCTTTTCCTTTTATCTGAAATTTATGCCTTCTGCTTTTACCTGAATTATGAAAATACTGTAAAAAAGAATGCTTGCAAAGAATACGGTATAGCCAAAACAACATCTCAGATACCTAAATGTAGTTTTCAGCACGGGTAACAGATAACATCATGAATACTGCTGACTGATTCAATCAAAAATGGGTTTTACTAAACAGAAGTGGTGAGCACCACTTTTCTGTAATCTCTGTGGGTGCGTTACTTTTTCATACTATTTCTGTTTAAACTGATACCTCTGTTAATTCTATCACATAATTCTCATTTTTCAAGGTGCATCATAGATGTACCTAATAGATTTACATAATAGTAATTTACATAATACTAATTATGTAATAGATTTATGTAATTAGTAATTTGGTAAAGGAACAGTCTTCCAAAAAATTTTTAGACTGTCAGTGATACAGTTTCTATCTTATGCCCCCTTTTTGCTACTGCAAAAGAAAATAACAATAATGAATGCAAAAAAGTCTGTTTGAGCATTCTTCATTAAAAGAAGAAAGGTACTTTCATAAGTTTTATTGGAAAATTGATGTATAGCTAAACATGGAGCTCCATAGTTATTTTTCAAATGTTCTCATCTTCCAAATAATTTAACTCATTCATCAGCCATTATATTGCTGATTTTGATGGCACTGTTTGAACCACGAAACATCATTTCCAAGAAATTTTCAGAGTTACTTTGGCACTGACTGATATTTATTTTCTTTTTTATTTAAGATAACAAATTGAGGTAAAAGCTTGGTTTGGCAGCAGACGGGGTATCTTAGCAGTAAATGAATAAAAGCCACAAGCAAGTTAGCATCATGACACCAAGGATTTTGCAGGACCTTTTTTTTTTTTAAATAAACAGACAGGGTTTCATTCTAAGATTTCACTTTACCAAGTTAGAACAGCTTTTATGGCTATCTTACGGGATGCTGTGCTAGAGAGCAGTTACAGGGTTCAGTGGCGAAGCTGAAGGGAAAATTCATGAAGTCTTTAAAAATTTTTTAAAGTAGAAGTAGTGTTATTTCTTATTGCCATATAAATAATTACATGAAATACAGCTGAAAATATTCTCATTAATTATAAAATATTTGTAGAGATGTTTTAGTAGGAAGCAGCACTAAGCAATAGGCTATCCTGCCTAACTTTGTACTTACTTCCTAATGTTCAGTTTTTATTGAAAGAAATGTTTCCTGATGGCTCATTGGAGGGGCTTTGGCAATGCCTGGAATCAGAATAGGACACACCAGGCCAAGGGATGCAGGAGGAAGTTAGGCCATTTGGACCTAATCCTACAGAACATTGTAAAAAAATACATTTTCATATTGTGTTTAATTCATACGTATGAATTTTATTCAGTTATTTTTACGATTTCATTAACCTGTTCTTGTGTAATTTTCCAAATTAGCACAAGTCAAAAATAAATAAAATAGAATGAATATGTGCTCTTTCTCAGTAAATCAATATATAAACTAGTCACTTTACTGCAGATAGCATTTCACGGTTGAATAATCAGTATTTCATTCTTGGTGGCATACACATTCTTTTACCACTGTTTGTTACTATTTGATGAAATAAATATCTTCTGTTAATATTCAGCTTTATTCATGAATTTTTGTGCTAATTTACAGGAGCAGCAATATACATATTTGAACCAGGTTATAAGCTACAGACGTAAAAGTGTTATACTACTCCAAAAAGGTTTAAAAGCTTAAGTCTTTATTAAAGTCTTTAATAAAGGAGTATTTATAAATTCCTAGCTACATTCTTTTAAGGCTTTTAAATTCTGTTCCTGGAGCAGTCAGGTGATTCCTACATGAAGGGATAACTACATATGATCTATATATTAGAACATGACCAAGACAACTGATAAGGAGAAAGCAGGCATTGCAGGTCTAACAGCCCTGGAAGTAACAGATATATCTTTCCCATCTGTTGTGGGTCTCTTTACTACTCCCCCAAATTAGAGGAGGAGCAGCCACATAAAACCAGATAATTCTGACTTGAAGATGGATTTGAAAAATTCACCATTTGTGTACAATGGTGACTTCTCCACAGTCGTGTTGTCCCCTGAGGATGCTCCTGGAGCTGCCAGCTTCATCGCCTGCCAAGTTTGGTTCTGTTTTATTATCTTGACACATTGCATGATGACAGTCTCAAGCCTTGTGTGTCTGACTTCTATCTTTCAACATATTGCTTCAGGCCTGTTGTTTCTAACTTCCCATCAGGTGCTGTCATTTTCCAGTAGTCGGCTGTGGAGAAGTACCTTCTATGCTTACCTAGCACACTATAGTTCCTGTTTACATTAAAGAAATCTGCATGAGCTACAAGAACAATGATGACCTGCCCTCCTGGCAGAGTATAAATAAAAGCCCACTCTGGAATGAAGCCAAGAGATTACGTTAGGGTTTTGTCCCAAAGAAATTTTATCAATTAACTTAAATATGTGTGACTCCTCACAATAAATGAATGTTTGGTTCATGCTTTGACTAATTTTCTGTCACCAAAGATGGATCTTTCAATACAGTGCTCTACAGCGCAACTTACTTAATTCACCTAAGTTAGGAGAAAATAAATGACTTCCAGTTAAAAAATTGAGTACATAAGCACTGAAAACTGAAAAATATTGCATCACAACATGTTCCGAGATCATTTATTTTTTATATGCTCATGTAATTTTAGTAATTCATAATTTACTAGTAAATGCAGCCAAGAAGTGTTTGTAAATATTGTAAATTCTGAGTAATATGATTTCACAGTGATACTTTTCTATGAGATCTTCCATTTTTATAGAGTAATGTCTTTGTTTTACAGCTATGCATTAGTTTTGAAAAGCTATTAGCTGCCATCTCACTTAGCATAAGTTTCCGAAAGCTAAAATTTCAACTTTGAAGGCAGAGATGATATGATGGCTAGTATTTTTACACCTGTTTAATGACTATTGATTTTTTGATCTTTTAGTCATATGTTAAGTGAGCAGATATATATAAACGTACAAATGGATTCAAGAAGAGAGCAGAGATCTGCCTGTGCTGGCTATTAAACCCAATGTCTAGATGCATCCTCCAGGTGAGATTTACCAAAAGAGAGATAATTCAATGCCTGTCTTGCTCTGGAAGGTGAATATTTGGTGAGATGATCCCTTCTTAGGCTACAGCACAGCCTGGCCATGGATACTTTTTATTCCTGATCCTGTTAAGTCAAGAAAACATGGTCATCTTTCACATAATATCTGCTACCAGCCATGGTGGGAAGCTCCATACCAGACTGGCTAGGAGTTTAATCTGACCTCCCACTGCATTCATTTTCTTCTTATACATTCTTCATTGCTCCCTCTAAAGGGTCTAAAAGCCCAGGACAGTTTAAAAAAATCTTTTTTATACATTCCTGTTTAAAAGATTGGTTCCTAGGACGTTTTAAAAGATTACTGCTTGTATAAATAGCAACAATGACTACATCTAATCTGAAAAAATCCTCCAGTGGCAGGAGTGAACCCCAGGCCAAGTGGAAGAGGATAACCCATGCTCTTGCTCCTGCGGGCTGCCCCTCTGGAACAGGTCAACTATGCCCACACCACACAGAGCTCTGGTCTGGGTCTCCTCTGGGTTTTCCATGACACTTCTACGGCCCTAAAACCTAACTACCAGTCATTTAGGTTATTGAAGTTTGAAATTCCTGAAATGATGAGAGGATTGTGTTGCTGCCCACATGAACGCTGTTACAATCACGGTATCATGCCAGGCCTGGGCCCTGACATTAAGGGGAGTGGAAGTTCTCAAAGGTCCTTGGGAATAATCCTGGGAAATGAAGAATGACGAAGTAGCTCTACCTTCCTCTACTTACACCATGCGTGGTCTGTGATCCCTGGAGCATGCTACACCAGGAGATGCATCTGGGCTTTGTCTCAAAGGGAAATGCACAGTTAATTGCAAAAGAGAATTAAGTACTATATGTACGTGCAGGGTGGACTATCAGGGGACCAATCAGGATTTAGAAGCAAAACAAAAGGCTAAATTTTTTGGCAAAACACACCATCTATTATCTGATTCTCATTGAGAAACATATTGTTAGTCACTTCTGAAAAGATTAACTCTGCATTTTTCATTTGTTAGAGCTTATTTTTAACTGCTCTCCAGAAATTTTGCTGAAATCACAGTTGCAGTGCTAACCCAGATTTGGGAATTCAGCTTTGAGGTGTCCACCATTATATTCAACTGAATACAAACGTCGTCATTCCTGCATGTCAACAGTTTGTGTCCACGTCTACGGTTATCCTTGCAGTGAAATAAGACAACAAATTTTGCTCATCTGCCTTGTATTTATGCATTATATGTATACATATATGTATCATGAGGAAAGAATACAAATGGACTAATGAGAATTAGTTGCACAATGCTTTTTACTTGTATATTGCTGAGTCCGCAATAAACAATGATAGGCAGCAAGAATCACTAAAATCAACATGCTCTTTATTGGGTTTTCTCTGGGTACTGGGAGTGGAATATTCAGAATCAGTTTTATTGTTTCTTCTATCCCTTGATGCCCTGCTAACCACAGAGTCTTTTTTATAAAGAAAAACATCACCACAGCACTATAAATATCCTCTGGTCTAGTTCTGAAGGACATTTCTCAAACAAATGAAGCTGGAATGCACTGAACATAAATCAGAAAAGAGAACATCAAGCATCAAAATGAGATATTAACAACTTCTCTGTTAGGGATAAGCAAGATAGCTCCTAAATATACCACCGTTAGCTGTCAGGGGTCAGCTACCTCTGCCTTCAAAGCTTGCTTGTTTTGTATCTGAATATCTACAATTTAATGGCAAACAATAAATGGAAGCATGACTCTATTTAGAGGATTAATTATAATGTGTTGAGGTCTACAATAGAGGGTGCTGAAATGAATAGGTCAAAAAAGAGACTGACAAGTTGTAAAATTTTAAATTATAGACTTAGAAAATGTATGATGTAATTTACTTACAAAGCAGTTAAGCTAACGCTTTGTTTCAGAAAAACATAATCAGATATGCCCAAATTATGGAAAAAAATATATTAATCACTTCACCTTTTAAGGGAAAAAAGTATTTCATAGCTATAGTATACTACAGAATACATTGGGCTTGTTATTCTTTAACGATTCTTTTTTTCTTCAATATATTGAATAATTTTTTCAAAAAGGCATCTTTTCATTATTCCTTGAAGGTGTAAGAAACATTTTCCCGTACAGAATACAACTCTTTACTGGCAGGATTGCATGGTTTGTCATCAATTTACATTTTTCACAATTGCTCAGAACTTCAGAATGTGAAAGGATGAGCCCTTACTGTTGGAGATAAAAGCTGTATATCAGCTCAAAATGTAAGAGCCTCAAGCATCAAAAAGGGAACATGAGCCACGTAAGTCATATAAAAATATTAGAAATGCAATGAAAGAGTTGTACTTGTGGTTGCTGGTGGGATTTCATAAAACACTGAGTCAATGGGGTCATGTCATTTTGCCATTTTTCACCTAATTTCTGTCTTTAAAATTAGGTTTCTGTAGATAGTTGCCAGTGATCAACTAATTTGCAAGTACGTAGCTGTGCTGAAAACAACGTTTTTAGGGTGTTGTTCCTTATCTATCTTTTTTCTTTAGGGAAAGGCAGAAATTCTTGTTCACTTTCTCATCTTATAGAAGGCTCCTAAGCCTAACCAGGAATGGAAAAAAAAATTCATTCTTTCCAATCCTCAGATACTTATGATAGCTGTCCTTCAATCATTCTGATTTTTCAGTTTAGAAATTAGTCCCTAATACTTTAGAATAAATTAAGCCCCCTGGCCACTGGTTGCTTTTTTTATTTCTTTTACACAGACCTCTGAAAGGTAACATGTAGATTTCAGGGGTTCACATACCTCATAAGGCGAACAGCTACACTGAAATTAGTTTCACATGGGTCAGCTTCATGTATCCTCACATTAACTACCTGAAAGACTGAAGGAAGTACATCAGTGGTTGAAAAGCTGACTGGGAATCTAGTTTCACTCTTTTGCACAACCCTGTGCACTGATCCCCTCTTTCTCAATTCCCACACTCAGTTCTGAAGAGTTAAGAGATTGAAATGCGATGATATACAGTAGCAAAGCTTTCATAAGGTAGTTAGGTTCACTAATATCTCTTCATTTTATATGAGACAGGAACCTTCCTATCTTTCTTATGAAGCCTTTTATGAAGACTGAGTCATCTTAAAAACCTTCTGAAGCCAAGACAACTTTTTTTTTTTTTTAAGCTAGGATGTCCTGTGGCTCATGAAGCAAACAGTTGCATAGAAAAAAAAAAAACAACAAAAAAACAAGCAAGCAAGCAAGAATCTGTTCATCTTTTGTTCTATTTATGAACAAAATTGATGCACATAGTGATAAGAAATTCTAAATTTTACACAGCCACACTGGAGAGAAAGGAAACACCCAGGCAGACTGAATTTGCCAGGGAAAAATGTTACCATTTTCATCAGCAAATCAAAAACTCTACAGTAAACAAAATAAAACCTCAATTAAAAAAAAAAAAACAAAACAATATATGTTAAGCCATTTTTATTATCTTTGAGAAAACCTTTTTTATTTTGTATGGGAAGAGAAAAGATAGTAGCATTTTGTGAGAAAAATACAAATTTTCTGTTAGAAACATCTAATATAAGGATATCTATATTAATTATAACTTTTTCCTAATAATACTTACACTAATATACATATTTTTATTTACTTATTTTTATAAGAAAAGCATCTAACAGTCCTTTTAGTAGGCATTGCCTAATAGACAGTGTTTTACCAGTGATCTTGCTAGCAGTTTATGTTTTAGAAATACTTTATTTTGTCCCAGTTCTTAATATTCCTTTTGAACTGGAGGCCATTAACTTCAAAACTGTCATAAAAACAACTTATTTTTCTGCTATATAAGGAAACACAGGAAGTTGTCTAAAGAACTTAAGTTCAACAGCTACAGGTTGACTCGTGGTTGTTTCTATTTATCATAAAGTGCGCCTACATAAAGAATGCAGGTTGTATTTTCAGGCCATCAGTTCATTTCATGTTGCTTTTATGGAAGAATGTGAAAATGAAGCAGCAGGAGAATTGCTTGAGAATTCTTCCTGCATGAGGGAACTCATCAGTGTATAAAACTGATGGGGTAATGCCACTGTCTTTTAGCTGCTTTCTTCACCAGTCATGGCTGGTAGCAGGAACTCTACTGACTGAGGTGAAGAGAAGCAGAATACAAGCTGCAGGCTGAAGAAGGAGAATGGGAAGGAGACATAGCAACACACGTCTCTACTGAAACTGGTGAATGAGTTGGTATCCTTAAGAATTTTCAGCCAAAAAGGAATGTAGTTTAAACAAATGCCAGTATCAGACATCCTGGGATCTGCAAGCCTCATATCACTGCTTCACAACAAAGTGGAGGATGAAACACACAGACATTTAATTGCATCTCTTTTCTTGGCATCTCAAAAAGTAGTTGTTAACCACAGCCTGAAAATGTGGTAGGCATCATATCCTGCTGTATTTATTGACTACTTAAAATCCTATCTTGTATCTTCACCGAGCCTCCCAGGGAACACAGTAAAAATGGAAACAGTATGTTTTGAGTGAATTTTCCAAAACTCCTCCCAATCACCAAGCAATTCTTTTTATTATTTTTTCTAGCATTTAATTTTGAATTCAAAACTTAATTGCTTTCAGCTTGCTCACTCTTTTGATTGTGTTAGTCTAATTTTCACAGTATTCCTCAAACACAGGGCTGCTAGATAGTCACCCCAACTCCATTATCATCCTCAAAGGAGTGATTAAAATTGTGCCTGATCTCCATAATAAGCTGTGGGCATTAATCCATTTTCTGTTTTTGTAAAATGTAGGACTGCTGATATATCTGTTTATATCATGAAAATTGTCAAAGCCTGGGAAGGAATGGTCCCACACACAAGCAGGTGGTGGTACCACAGATACCTCTAGCAGGACCGTCAGTTTAGGAGTTTGCTAACCATTCCTTTTTTTAAGTGTGGGGAGGGGGTTGTTGGGTTTTTTTGGTTGGTTGGTTGGTTGGTTGGTTGGGGGTTGTTTTATTATTTTGACATATATTTTCTTTCAGCTTAGATCCTCACTAGCAGCTATAGCAGCACAAGCAATAATTGATTAATTAAATGGAAGGAGCAGAAAAGAAGTAGCAAGAAGACTGCTTCTTAATAACGTTTTGCCAGCAGAGAAATCATAATGCTGGATCACAGTGGAGTTTATTGAATAAAGTGGAAAAGAACATTTTATACTTTGTCCTGGTTTTGGCTGGGATAGGGTTAAATTTCTTCCTAGTGCTGTGTTTTGGGTTTAGTATGAGGAGAATGTTGATAACACATTGATGTTTTCAGTTGTTGCTAAGTGCCCTCCTAGTCCAAGGACAGCTCCCGTGCCTACTGACTGAGCTAGGTACACAAGATGGGAGGGAACATAATCAGGACAGCCAGCCCAGCTGGCTAATGGGGTATTCCATACCATGTGACGTCATACTCAGTATATGAACGGTAGGCGTGATCCAGGAAGTACCGATCGCTACTTGGTTATCGGTCAGCGCGGGTGGTGAGCAATTGCATTGTGCATCACTCATTTTGTATATTCTATCATTATTTATCATTATTTATCATTATTATTATTATTTTCCCTTTTATGTTCTATTAAACTGTCTTTATCTCAACCCATGAGTTTTTCTCACTCTTACCCTTCCAATTCTTTCCCCATCCCACTGGGGGGGCGGAGGGAGTGAGTGAGCGGCTGCATGATATTTGGCTGCCTGCCAGATTAAACCATGACAGAATTAAGAAAAGAATTAAGTGCTTGCTAGTAGTTCTGCTGAGTAAATGAGGTATTTCTGTTAGGTCCAATAAACAGATTTTTAAAAAAGTGAAGAGCAGCTGATAGGCTTGTCTAAGAAGATTCAGAATGCCTCTGTAATAAGGGTAACTAAACCTTCAGGAAGAGAAAACCTGAAGTTGTAAACTCCACCTTCAAAGCCTCCCCCAAAATGTTATGGGTAAAAAAAGCCAGTGTTCTACCTCAAGCAGATACTTCTTGAGAGGGCAGTGTACGCTAGGAATTCATGTTCTAGGCTATACAGGGACAGAGTGAGGGTCCAGTTTGACCAAGGGGCAAAGAGGGAGGTAGACACTTGGGCTTGATTTTGATGGGGATTTGTTTGCTTCCTTTTGTGTCATATAAATTATTGTACCTTTGTTTCCTATTCTGAGTTTTGGAAACAAAGAAAAAAAACCCCATAGATTAATTCTTAGCTTCCATTGTTTTGTGTTATGGGTGGTTGCAAGCTAAAATTGAAGCTCACCATCCCTTTGGCATACCTTCAATGAGGCAAGTGGGATATTCTGGCAGTTTGAACTCTCCCCACTTTACGGCTCCAGAGAATCCCTATTAATATTTATCTTCTTCACTGTATTGGCCAAAAGCTAGTGAAATAGGAACCTTGGGGGGTTAAGAATTTTACAGTCATACATGCAAATGAAAAAAATCCTCCTAGAAGAGAATAGAGAAATGAAGAACAAACCTGCATCCTGAGGTTACCAGGCAAGCTTGTGAGCCTCGTATTGTGACTTTTGCATTTATTATTGTCACTGAATTTCATGACCATAGAGGTAAAATCACTCTTATTAAGTGCTTTCTACCACTGTCATTAAAAATAGTGATAAAATTTGACAAAAAATTTCAACAGACTGAGGGTAAGGCTGACATCAATTAAAAAAAAACTTGTCAAATTTACTTGGAAAAGGACCAGAACTGGTGCTCTTGTTAAACTTTTTTCTTTGCCTTCTGGAGAAAAAAAAAAGCAAACAAAAAAAAAATACCACACAAAAAAAAACAAACACAAAAACATGGAATTCACTATCATACATACAAAACATCTTATGTTGTATCAAAAAGTCAAACTCATAAGCAAAAATAATGAGATGCATTTAAAAATCTTCTTAAAAATTGGAAAGTCTCCATCAAAGTCATGTTAGCACTCCTCTTTGGTCATAATACTACCAGTTTGGTTAATTCTGCCCTATAAAGTTAGTCTTCTCCTGAACTCACTATAGTTTAAGATTCATTTTGCCCATATTAACACAACTAGGATTTTTGCCATTCACAGGAACAAGAACATAGCTGAATGCTAGCATGATCCAGATCCCTCAGTGATGCCCATGTATAGGGCTTTGATATGGTAAAAGATTTTCCTTCAAATAAAATAATTGCTTAATTTTTAATGTGTCTTTAAATCCCATAAATCAAATATTGCCTTCATGCAGTGAACACACAACTGATGAACACACCATAACCTGAAGTTATCAAGTCAAGATCAGATTTCTGGAAGATGTTTTTTAGTCAAAGACAGCTTATAGAACTTACTACAGGAATAAATGCATTAAATTTTCCAGTTTTGTTATATAAAGGCTAGATGGTCTAATTGTTGCTTTCAGGGTCAAAACCTATGAACATGCTAAGATGTTATCTTGAATTGTGACAGATTTAGATATATGCTTAAGTGCTTTTCTGTACCAGGTTCTAAGTTTTAAAATTATTTCTGTTGCAAGTGGAAGATTCCTGAGAGAAGGGAACACTACTCTGTGAATTAAGAAAAAAAAATCCTTACCAACAATACATTTGGTCTTAATTGTAGCTAGTAAATACCATTTTTAGAAGTAATTCCGAGGACTTTTAATTATGGATTCAGTAGGGAGATGCAAATATTTTTACTGTGATTACCTAAAAAGAATATAATGAGCAGTTTGAAGCAGTCTACAAATCTAGAGACTGTGCAGAGCAGATAATTATGTAATTGGGAATATGTCAGCACCTATACTCTGAATCAGAGAAAGGACTTGAAAAGGAAAACATCTTTCTTTTATTTGAATTTTATGTGTTTTAAAAAAAAAGTAATCAATCACTTTTCCTTGAGAATAGGTGTTAGGTTTCTTCCCCTGTAATTTATACCAAATTGTCCTCTGACATTTCATTTTGCTGTTTAAAATTGTTGCAACTTTGAATAAAACATTTTTTGTTCTTTGTGTGTTTTAAATTAATTGCTCCTGTCAGATGATCAGCTCATCTTGGGAATAGAGCAAATTATTGTATACTTGACAGTGGTTTTTTAGTGCACCCATGAAAACTGAAAGGAACTGATGCAAAAAAACCCAAAACAAAACAACAAGCCCCACTCCTCCCTGAACAAATAAAATGATAAGCAGAGCTCAGTTCATCTCAGAAAGGACCTCCAAGCACTGTCACGTCAGATATTGGAGAGTAGAGTACATTCACCCTTCAGGAAAGACGTTTTTAAATTCATTTCAGTCATTGCTCGTAATTGAGTTTAACAGCTGAAAATCCTTCAGTTGACCTCCTGTCTGTCTTTGTTTCTTCTTCTAATACAATTGCTCAAAGAGCAAAAAGTCTATCCAAACAATCTGGAATGACAACAACAGTACACATACATACACATACACACATATATATACACACATATATAATAACAATATGTTGTATATAGACAACAGTATGTATATTTTATTGTTTTTATATACATATATATGTGTAACATATGTTTATATTGTTGTTAAATATATATAACAACAACATATATTTATATATATGCACCATACCCCTACACACAGAATAAAAAAGTCAAAGCCATCTGTTTTGGGAATGTTAGAACTGATGCAGGTAAATAATTGCAATTGCTTAAATTGCTTTTTTTCCATACACAAAGAAAATCTCAGAGCCACATGGTACAAACATCACATATGGAAACTAATTAAAACCCTGTCAAAGTGAGCCTGTCATCTTCAACTGAAGTAAGTGAGCAAGAAAAAGGAACAACACTGCTATAAAATTTGGCACAATAAGTTGCTTTTATTTGAAAATATCTTGAGATAATTTAGAAGCTGAAACAGCCTCTTGAAAACACTGTTTTAAAGCAGGTATACTTATCACACCCCTACTATTCTTTCAGTACCTTGAAGTTTCTAGCCATAAAATTTCTCCAACCTGATTGGATTAAGAGCCTAACATCACAACTTTATCCAGTTTTGACAAAAACTTATGATACCTTGTTCTATGGAAGAAAGATATGCAAAGAAGTAGAATATGGGCACTGCAAACCAGATGAAAACGGTAGCAGGAATTCTGGATTTCCTGCCCTTTAAAGGAGGACCTCCTAGAGGGTCAGTCCCACTGACTCATCAAACCTTTGGCAAAAGTACCAAGAATGATCTAATTGTCTAAAGACCTGAGAGTCTGCAGCTCTACCTCATGCAAAAAAATTTTTCTTACTTAATTTACTTTGGCCAATTCCTTAAAGATGTTGGCTTTGGAGCTAGAAAATAATTTATTTCAGCTTTGTCCCTGTCCTATCAGCATTTCTTTTTGTTCCTGTCCTATCAGCATTTCATGCACGCAGCATGAGCAACAAATACGAGGAGCTGGAAGCCATTGTGCAGCAGGAAAACTATGATACAGTTGCCATCACGGAAACATGGTGGGATGACTCGCACAACTGGAGTGCTGCAATGGATGGCTATAAACGCTTCAGAAGGGATAGGCAAGGAAGGAGAGGCGGTGGGGTACCCCTGTATTTTGGGGAGTGTTTTGATTGCCTAGAGCTTAATGATGGTCACGATAGGGTTGAGTGTTTATGGGTAAGAATCAGGGGAAGGCCAACAAGGCAGATATCATGGTGGGTGTCTGTTATAGACCACCAAACCAGGATGAAGAGGCAGATGAAATATTCTATAAGCAGCTGGGAGAAGTCTCACAATCGCTAGCCCTTGTTCTCGTGGGTGTTTTCAACTTACCAGATGTCTGCTGGAAATACAATACAGCAGAGAGGAAACAGTCGAGGAGGTTCCTGGAGTGTGCAGAAGGTAACTTCCTGACACAGCTGGTAAGTGAGCCAACTAGGGAAGGTGCCCCTCTGGAACTGTTGTTTGCGAACAGAGATGGACTTGAGGGTGATATGATGGTTGGAGGCTGTCTTGGGCACAGCGATCACAAAATGATAGAGTTTTCAATTCTTGGAGAAGTAAGGAGAGGGGTCAGCAGAACCACTATTTTGGACTTCTGGAAGGCAGACGTTGGCCTGTTTAGGAGACTGGTTGACAGAGTCCCTTGGGAGGCAGTCCTGAAGGGCAAAGGAGTCCAGGAAGGCTGGACATTCTTCAAGAAGGAAGTCCTAAAGGCGCAGGAGCAGGCCATCCCCATGTGCCAAAAGATGAGCAGATGACACCAAGTTGGGTGGGAGTGTTGATCTGCTCAAGGGTAGGAAGGCCCTGCAGAGGGATCTCGACAGGCTGGATCGATGGGCCGAGGCCAACTGTATGAGGTTCAACAAGGCCAAGTGCTGGGTCCTGCACTTCGGCCACAACAACCCCAGGCAACGCTACAGGCTTGGGGAAGAGTGGCTGGAAAGCTGCCCAGAGGAAAAGGACCTGGGGGTGCTGGTTGACAGCCGGCTGAACATGAGCCAGCAGTGTGCCCAGGTGGCCAAGAATCCTGGCTTGTATCAGAAATAGTGTGGCCAGAAGGAGCAGGGAAGTGATCGTGCCCCTGTACTCGGCACTGGTGAGGCCGCACCTCGAATCCTGTGTTCAGTTTTGGGCCCCTCACTACAAGAAGGACATTGAGGTGCTGGAGCGTGTCCAGAGAAGGGCAACGAAGCTGGTGAAGGGTCTGGAGCACAAGTCTTATGAGGAGCGGCTGAGGGAACTGGGGTTGTTTAGCCTGGAGAAGAGGAGGCTGAGGGGAGACCTCATCGTGCTCTACAACTACCTGAAAGGAGGTTGTAGCGAAGTGGGTGTTGGTCTCTTCTTCCAAGTAACTAGCAATAGGACGAGAGGAAATGGCCTCAAGTTGTGCCAGGGGAGGTTTAGATTGGACATTAGGAAGAATATCTTCTCTGAAAGGGTTGTCAAGCATTGGAACAGGCTGCCCAGGGAAGTGCTTGAGTCACCATCCCTGGAGGTATTTAAAAGACATGTAGATGTGATGCTTAGGGACATGTTTAGTGGTGGACTTGGCAGTGTTAGGTTAATGGTTGGACTTGGTGATCTTAAAGGTCTTTTCCAACCTTAATAATTCTATGTTTCTATGATTGTTTTTGAAATATGATCAGTGTGTTTGACTAAGCTAATCACTAAACTATGCACTTCTGAGGGAGGCACTTAGCATTTTACCACCTATCAAATAGAAAAGGAAAAAAGAAGCTTTTGCTAATTGGTTTACAAAAATATGTTCTCAGACAGTGTAAAAGTTCCACTTCTACCTTTCTTGTTGCCTCATTTCTTTCCCAGCTAGTAGAACAACCAAACTTTTCCAGTCCTAAGGAAAGACCAGATAGAGTTTGACATCTCTCTACTGATGTTTTAATCATCTTCTGAATACTTTAGATCTGTTTCACTGAAGGAAAAAAAGATTCTCACCTAGGTTTTCTGCCTGCTCTATTCCAATACTTTGTCCAGCTCCACCTTTCATACCAAAAGCACTCTCTAAATATATCTTCACCATAAAAGAGCTTACTAACCTGCAGTTTTTCTTTCACCAGTATTTCTTTCAGGGCCCTGACCACCCTCATCTGGAGCTTCCACCCACACCAGTCCTCCCAGGAACTCTATTTAAGCTCAGCCTGGGCCATTCAGTCCCTGCCTGAGCTACTGTCGTGGTTTAACCTGGCAGGCAGCCAAATACCACGCAGCCGCTCACTCACTCACCCACCCCCCCCCCGCGGGACGGGGAGAGAATCGGAAGGGTAAGGGTGAGAAAAACTCGTGGGTTGAGATAAAGACAGTTTAATAGAACACAAAAAGGGAAAATAATAATGATGATAAATAATGATAAATAATGATAGAATATACAAAATGAGTGATGCACAATGCAATTGCTCACCACCCGCGCTGACCGATAACCAAGTAGCGATCGGCACTTCCTGGATCACGCCTACCATTCATATACTGAGCATGACGTCACATGGTATGGAATACCCCATTAGCCAGCTGGGCTGGCTGTCCTGATTATGTTCCCTCCCATCTTGTGTACCTAGCTCAGTCAGTAAGCATGGGAGCTGTCCTTGGATTAGGAGGGCGCTTAGCAACAACTGAAAACATCAATGTGTTATCAACATTCTCCTCATACTAAACCCAAAACACAGCACTAGGAAGAAATTTAACCCTATCCCAGCCGAAACCAGGACAGTATCCACCCCTTATTCTATACCATTTACGTCGTGCTTAGGTCTCACATCTTTTTTTAATACATTTCAATTAACCACCACTATCTTTCTTTATATATACACACGTATATATATATATATATGCACGCACAGATATCATTCCCTTGGTCTATGGACTATCCCTCTAAAATGTCCACTGAGTTCATTTAGTCCATGACTTTGGGCTCCATCTGCTGTAACAGTCTTTCAGGGCCGAAGAGATGGTGTGCGGTGTTGGGCCATTGCATCCTGAAGCCAGTTCTCATTTCGGTACTGCTGCGCTCGTCCAGTTCTATCATCGTTGCACTTCGCTTGGTTTCATCGGAGTTAGTTCATTCTTCATTAATCTGGGTGATTTTCACTGCTATACCATTGATAGCAACCATAGAAATAATGATATACAATATCATGTAACAGTTGACATCAAAATTCAGTTCATTGGCTATTTTCACCCAAAATCAAATCCCCTTGAGGTACACACCAGACCTCCCCATCCTTTCGCATCACCCACCAAGTGTACCCAGGTCCTTGAGCAAAAGCAATCCCACGGATGGGTTTTCCCTTGCCAGAGGCAGCAGTAACCCAGACTGTCTTCCCCAGCATATTTCTTATGTGCACGGCAGGGACTTTATCTCCATCTACAGTACGTAAGAGTCTTGATTGGGCAGGGCCAGCTCGATTGGCAGATCCCTAGTGTTGACTAACCAGGTGGCTTTTGCTAAATGTGTGTCCCAATGCTTGAATGTCCCACCACCCATTGCCCTCAGTGTTGTCTTTAGCAGCCCGTTGTATCATTCGATTTTCCCAGTGGGTGGTGCATGGTAGGGGATGTGATAGACCCACTCAATGCCATGCTCTTTGGCCCAGGTGTCTATGAGGGTGTTTCGGAAGTGAGTCCCGTTGTCTGACTCAATTCTTTCTGAGGTGCCATGTCGCCACAGGACTTGCTTTTCAAGGCCCAGGATGGTGTTCTGGACAGTGGCATGGGGCACAGGGTATGTTTCCAGCCATCCGGTGGTTGCTTCCACCATGGTGAGCACATAGCGCTTACTGTGTCGGGTTTGTGGGAGCGTGATATAATCAATCTGCCAGGCCTCCCCATATTTGTATTTCAACCATCGTTCTCCATACCAAAGAGGCTTTACTCGCTTGGCTTGTTTGATTGCAGCGCACGTTTCACATTCATGGATAAGCTGTGCAATAGCGTCCATGGTTAAGTCCACCCCTCGATCACGAGCCCATCTATATGTTGCATCTCTTCCTCGATGGCCTGACGCGTCATGGGTCCACTGAGCTATAAATAATTCACCTTTATGTTGCCAGTCCAAATCCACCTGGGCCACTTCAATCTTAGCAGCCTGATCCACCTGCTGGTTATTTTGATGTTCCTCAGTGGCCCGACTCTTGGGTATGTGAGCATCTACGTGACGTACTTTTACAGCCAGGTTCTCTACCTGGGCAGCGATATCTTGCCACAATGCGGCAGCCCAGATGGGTTTACCTCTGTGCTGCCAGTTGTTCTGCTTCCACTGCTGCAGCCACCTCCACAGGGCATTTGCCATCATCCATGAGTCAATATAGAGATAAAGTACTGGCCATTTTTCTCGTTCAGCAATGTCCAAGGCCAGCTGGATGGCTTTCACCTCTGCAAACTGGCTCCATTCACCTTCTCCTTCAGCAGTTTCTGCAACTTGGCGTATAGGACGCCATACAGCAGCTTTCCACCTCCGATGCTTTCCCACAAGGCGACAGGACCCATCCGTGAACAGGGCATATTGCTTCTCATTTTCTGGTAGTTTATTATACAGTGGGGCTTCCTCAGCACGTGTCACCTCCTCCTCTGGGGATATTCCAAAATCTTTGCCTTCTGGCCAGTTCGTGATCACCTCCAAAATTCCTGGGTGACTGGGGTTTCCTATTCGGGCCTGTTGTGTGATCAGTGCGACCCACTTACTCCACGTAGCATCAGTTGCATGATGTATAGAGGGGACCCTCCCTTTGAACATCCAGCCCAGCATCGGCAGTCGGGGTGCCAGGAGGAGCTGTGCTTCAGTACCAACCACTTCCGAAGCAGCTCGAACCCCTTCATATGCTGCCAGTATCTCCTTCTCAGTTGGAGTGTAGCGGGCCTCGGATCCTCTGTATCCCCAACTCCAGAACCCTAAGGGTCGATCTCGAGTCTCCCCTGGTGCTTTCTGCCAGGGGCTCCAGGTAGGACCATTCTCCCCGGCTACGGTGCAGAGCACATTCTTTACATCTTGTCCTGCCCGGACTGGCCCAAGGGCTACTGCCTGAACTATCTCCTGTTTAATTTGTTCAAAGGCTTGTCACTGCTCAGGGCCCCATTTGAAGTCGTTCTTCTTCCTGGTCATGTGATAGAGAGGGCTTACGATCTGACTGTAATTTGGAATATGCATTCTCCAAAAGCCCACAACGCCTAAGAAAGCTTGTGTTTCCTTTTTGCTAGTTGGTGGGGACATGGCTGTTATTTTATTGATCACATCCGTTGGGATCTGATGACGCCCATCTTGCCATTTTATTCCTAAAAACTGGATCTCCTATGCAGGTCCCTTGACCTTACTTTGTTTTATGGCAAAACCAGCTTTCAGAAGGATTTGAATTATTTTCTTCCTTTTCTCAAAAACTTCTTCTGCTGTGTTGCCCCATACAATGATGTCATCAATGTATTGCAGGTGTTCTGGAGCCTCACCCTGTTCCAGTGCGGTGTGGATCAGTCCATGGCAAATGGTAGGGCTGTTTTTCCACCCCTGGGGCAGTCGGTTCCAGGTGTACTGGACGCCCCTCCAAGTGAAAGCAAACTGTGGCCTGCACTCTGCCGCCAAAGGGATTGAGAAGAACGCATTAGCGGTACCAGTTGTGGTGTACCACTTGGCTGCCTTTGACTCCAGTTCGTATTGAAGTTCTAGCATGTCCGGCACGGCAGCACTCAGTGGCGGCGTGACTTCGTTCAGGCCACGGTAGTCTACTGTTAGTCTCCACTCCCCATTGGACTTTCGCGCTGGCCATATGGGACTGTTAAAGGGTGAGCGAGTTTTGCTGATCACTCCTTGGCTCTCCAGTCGACGAATCAGCTCATGGATGGGGATCAGGGAATCTCGGTTGGTGCGGTATTGCCGCTGGTGCACTGTTGTGGTAGCGATTGGTACCTGCTGTTCTTCAACCCTCAGCAACCCCACAACAGAAGGGTCCTCCGAGAGACCAGGCAAAGTGGACAGCTGTTTAATTTCCTCCGTCTCCCGGGCAGCTGGGGGGGGACGAGGGGAGTGAGTGAACGGCTGCGTGGTATTTGGCTGCCTGCCAGGTTAAACCACGACAGCTATACCAGAGAAGTGGTAGTCTCTAGCTCAGCTATAGCCTGGTCATGAGTCCTGTTGATGCTCATCCTGACCTATAGATGGATTTCTTAGCCCTGCCTTATCACAATGTGTCTGTCTGGAAGTTGGTTGCTGTATCTCATCCTAACCCTGACCTTCAGGCTAAATTAATGGCTTGATTTTGGACCTGTGTTATCACCACAGAATTACCCGTTGATCAGGACTCTTGGTTGGACCTGACCACAACCTCCGGGTCTGTCCTGCTGCCTTGCTTGCGTACTTTGGGATGGGCCCTCACTGGTAAGTTCTCTGGCCCTGGGGTCATCTGCAGCTTCTTAGGGAGCAGCTGGCCCATCGTGCTCCCAACAGCTTCCTCCAGAAATACTAGCTGCAGCCCATATCTTCTCCAAAAGATCAACCTTCTCCTTATCTTCTTTGTATAGAAACATACAATATGTTGAGTTATTGTTGTTTTCTCTCTCTTCCTCCAGACATTTGGAAACATTTTTCCTGACTGTATTTTTAGCATGTGTTATAATATATTACAGTCCTGCTTCACATACTGGAAGGTGAGTAAAAGGAGAAGAGGTCTCCAAATTTGGTTCTTTGTATTTATATTAAATCATTTCTTTAGTAAGATCAACATTTACAGACATGTTGGAATTGTCACCAATTTCAGTGCAAACAGATTGACGTTTTATAAGTGCCTTCAAAATATAGCCTTTTTCCTCCTTCAAAGTCACATCCAGGCTGCATCTCTTTAATAACTGAAATTGTCATTATAGCTGAGAAAACATTTAATTGTTGCAGCCTTCAGTAGTTAATAGTATGCAGCCCCCAACAAACGTATGTACAAGAGAGGATATTTATTAGTATATCTTCTTATACTGAAGTTCTATGAATCTAAATTTCTTCAAATACAAGGATCTTCAGACACATTTCCTACTTCTCTGTCCTTATTATAGTGATAGCAAATGACCTTACTGCAATGTACTCGTCCATTGCTTCAGTTAGTGACTTGATTTTTTTCATATTATTTCCTATCTAGTTTCTTCTAACTTGTTTGCTTCCTGAGTGCTGGTTCTGCTGGATACCAATTGCTCATGATAATACGATGGCCTAAAAATAAAATTTTGATCGACCATCTCTAGACCAACTGTATTTTTGCTGAGATGTTTTCTAGTGTATGAAATTGTTTGTGTAACAATACACAACACAACAGTTAAGCATTGCTTAGTGTGTCCTGTCTTGTCACTTCGTCTCCAGATTTTGGTATTCTCTCCATTTTTGTTGCTTAATGTTCATTTCCCTGAGCATATGTATCCAGGGAATGACTTGAGCTCAGTGGTACTGAATTACTAGAGTTTTAATTTGATGTATTATGCCACATATATTTATTTACAGCTTGCAAATTATACCTTCCATTTGAAATCATCATTCCCAATGCCCAAATGTCTCCAATATGCTCTATCTCCAAATTCAGAAGCTGTGCTAGCTTTACAATTGTTTTGTAAGAGCAGCCCTGGAATACCTTCATTTCTGCAGCTCAAGACAAACCTATTTTAAGGCTCAGCATGCCTTACTATTGGCATCATTGGTGCTGTTGTCACTTCATCTTTTAATGTTTCAATAGTGATGGTCCCCAGCACTTTATGGACAAAGAAAGTTCGGAGCTTCTCGCCTCAGAAGCATTTATGAGATATACCTCTGAATAATTCAGAAAAGTCATTGATGATAAATATTACACATGGAAGCAGTTGTAGTATTATAACTTTGATTTCCATTAAATTTCAAAGAGACCTTCTAGATTCGAAACAGCAACAACCAGAAAAGATGTGGAGACCAACATACTCAAAGTCAAAAAAATGTACCATAAAATAGTACTCAAGTACTTAGGTATTGATTTTATGAATAATATTGTGATCTTTTTTTTTTACTAGCTTCCCTTGAAACTTGTTTTTGCTTAAAACATGAAATACAATATTCCATTCCTCAATAATTTTCCATTTCCAATCATACTGCATTATCAAAGATATATTTCAATTAAGTATACAGTGCTTTTTATGGCATATTCTTGGGTAGTGAGAAAGTGGTTTTGTCACAATTTGAGGAAAAATAATGGATAAGTTAGGGTACAATTGAAAATCTTTAAGTACATTTATTTTATTTACAAAATGGAGCAGAAGTAGGAGGCAATCCGTGAGAATAACCAAATAAAGGAATAGAGTTTCTCCTGTGATTATGTAGGAGTGAATGAGGTAGCAATGTTAACTTCAAGCCAATCAAGGTCCAGGACTCTTATGTAAGTTTAAGTACCATTTAAGAAGGGAGGTTTCTTCCACGTCAACAATGAGCAGAGAATGGAAGGTTTTGGTAACTAACATTTGTTTATTGTGGATTCTGTGTAGGTAACTTCTGCATCCTGATTCATTCACTGACTGCGTAGGAGGAGTTCGGAATTTGGCTTTAATTTTTAATACTTATTTCCTTTCCTATATAATAGTTGCACATACACTGGTTAGGTATAAATACGTTGTACACTGTTTAAGATAGAAGAAATTATATTTTATTAAACAGTATTGTCTTATGAATGGTGACTGGAAATGAAATCAATATGTGCGTGTTTAGACTATTGTATATAAGTAAGGTCTGAAAGGTGGTTTTGTGTTTCGAAAATATAAGTGATATTGCATTTTGTATTCCTTGATTGCAGGACTTCTGGACTCCCCATTAATGTTTTAGGCACTCTTTATGCTTATAGTGGAAAGTTTATTCAACAGCATGAAGGATACATTCATTCACTGCTGCCAATGGATATTTAATATAAACATTTCAAAGATTATTTCTAGTAATTAATATATGTAGCTTGACTATGCCCAAGAGCTCTGGCCTAGAACAAATGATTAATTGATTTCTACAGCCTGCACTCAGTTTGGATATCTTCCACTGCAAAGACTGGACATCCTGCTACCTTGTAACTCAGATCCAGACTCTGTTCAGCAGTCGCGCTGAAGCAGGACCAGAATAAATCATTGCAGAGTCTCTAAGCCAAAAGATATCATTAGGCTTGAAGTTACAAGCCTAGACAGATGTCCTGAGACTGCAGTACAGATCCATCTATAATCAGTGGAAATGAAGAGGAAAAATTACAGTTATATCTCTACAGTGAATACTTATCGAATCCAAAACTCAGATAGAAATAACCAAGGCACTTTGGTCCACTTCTTTTGAGCAGCTTTGACATGACTTTATGCAGTGGATGTAGACCTCAATTTGCATATTTCCAGGTGATATACAAATAATAATCCTGGAGGACTATTTAGAAATGTAGATCTCACAGAAGGCAGCCATTCAGTACCACCTTCATATTCAGAAATTATGAAGAGGAAGGAGAGGAAGAAGATTTTATCCTTTCATTTCATTGTGGCTGCAGAATAGTCAGCTGAAAGATTTCAACGGCTGTCAGACTTTTTCCTCCTTGAAAAATCCTACAAGAAATAAAAGCTCAAGTAACTTTGTATTTCCAGTTCTACCAGTAACGGGAGCACTGGAAGGCCTGCCAAGTCTGTACTTTCATGGCATTTTTATTTGGTTGCAGAACAAAGAAGCTCAGAGCATAGATATGCATATGAGATGAAATGTAGATTTTGTCCTTCAAATTACAATTTCAATGCCTTTGAATTTCACCCAATCAGCATTCCTGATTTTCAGACCCTTTCCTTGTAACCTTCCTATGACAGTTTCCTGACATCTCTTGCTGTCATCCACATTCAATCAAGTTTCAGAGAGAGTGCTGGTAATGTATATTTTAATTTGATTCTTTTGAAAGGTAACTCTTACGTTGGCTCTCAGAAGGGACTGGCATGTTAGGCAAAGCACAGGAAGTGCTTAAACAAACAATAATTGGAAGAACTAGTGAATTTGAATTTCTATCATTTTTATTTTGTTCTATTTGACTTGTTGCCCTCATTTACAGAGTCAGACAACATATCCATAAAATTTCATTCTGTATTCCTCAGCTAAGTTATTGCTCCATTCACATGTTAAGAAAGCTTCAGAAAGCAGACTTTCATATCCTCATAGCAGAATGGATAATTTAACTAACACATTTCACTGAATGAATTTATGATGTTTTCTCCTTGTCTTGTTGCTGTGAGTGTATCTGTTTATGTGTATGATGTTTTGCACTCACTGGATCAATTAAGAAGATTCTAAATTCAATACACTATTATAATATTCATATTGCAATGAAACCATCTAAATTGCAAAGAATTTTTCACAATGAGAACAATTAGCCATTGGAATAATCTCCCCAGCAAAGTGGTGGGTTCATCAACACTGGACACTTTTAAGATTTGGCTGGACAGGGTGCTGGGCCATCTTGTCTAGACTGTGCTTTTGCCAAGAAACGTTGGACCAGATGATCCTTGAGGTCCCTTCCAACCTGGTATTTTAGGATTCTATGATTCTATTAATTATTTCTGTTCCCTGATTGGATGAGAGCTCAAACCCCTTCAGCACAAATATTAAAGAAAATTTAACACTGCTTTCCATAACATTCATGTCAGTATACTGCATTTCTCCAATATTTGTGGAAAGTAAATATAAAAAAACCTGGAACTTGGCCAAATGGATTAATTTATAATTCCAAAGAATGTTCCTAAGTGATTTTGTACTGTTCACCGTCTTCTTTTTAATATTAAGAACTGATACTGATCCTGGAGAGAACTTGATCCTACAGTGGGGAAGGAGACCAAGCTAGAAAGAAGTCATTATCTTGCATCTTGTGGCCACACCTTTCACCTTGTATAGCACAGTGACAACTTTAAATAAACCTGAAAAGAAGGAAATTGTTCCTACAAATGGCCCTGGTAAATCATTCTGAAGCTATAGAAGAAACAGACGACAGTTGCATAGATTTTTGGACTTAATAATGTGGTTGTAACAACCGTGTTCTAGCCCTGAACACTGAATTTCTTTACAGGTGTATTTTTTTTTTTCCTTCTCTTCTAATGAACTTTTTTCAAATAATGTGAAATAGATTATGTTAGGTTGTTGCAACTTCTTTTTGAAAGGTCCTAGGTAGATTATGTTTTACTTCAACAGCGTTCAGTTGGAATTTGGTTCTATGATCTCATGTGAAAGAGAGACTATAAAGTACATTGGATGAATCATAGATAGGCCTTATTTTGCATGTTGATTGTATTGCTGATTAATTGAAGGATGGAACATATGACACAGGAAGCATTAAGTGCAATTTGCAATTTCTGATATAATCTTTTAGAACTGACACTCCACATTTACTGAAAAATTACTGTTATGAAAATAGCAAGGAACTGGATACGAATGAAATGGCTGCAGTGTTTTTTAGACTGACTCATGAGCATGAATTCTTACTGCTGTTACAAATCACGCTGTTCTGGGGGTTTGACCATTAGCTGAAGAATTCAAATCAATGGTTCACAATTTCCCCACAAGGACACTAGATGCATACCCTTATGTCTCATGCAGCTTGATAAAATGCAATTAATCTCTTTCTTCAAATTGGCTTGCTGCCTCTATTTATAATATTAACAAGTCCCAAGCAGACCAGACAGAAATGTATAAATTAAATGTAGCTCTGAAAGCACTCAGGTGCTTTTTATTTTGCTTTGCTTTCTCCCTTTCTCTGAGAGAGTGGACATTTGAAAATATCATGGTACTGCAGTAAAAGAGGAACAATTTCTGAAGAGAAGTTGTAAGTAGAGCTGATGATCAGCAGAGGCAACTGTCGGTTCTTGGAACAGTGAGCAAACAGAAGCACTAAGGAACTGCTGAGATGAATAGCACACAAAAAATGTTCACATGTGATAAAGAATCAAGAAGGAAGGAAAAACATAATTTAAAAATTACAGTAGAAAAAAAACCCTGATTTATCCAAATGCATCCATGACAGTATAACTTCATAAAAGAATCATTCCTGGTTCACATATTACTACTTAGGAATATAGTGGCCTCTCCAAGCTATCCTGGAGAAAGATATCTCTATGTTCTACTGAACTGAACTGGAAAGGTGATGATGTTGGCAGTCCTGACATATACACATTACAGTTTCACAATATGTGTCTATACATATTTAGTCATTTATACAAGAATTCCCATACACAAGTATAATGGATTGCTTGCTAGTTATTACGCCAATCCATTCATCTCAGGAGAAAATTCATATTCTAGCTCTATTTTTAACCTGATACAGAACTTGCAAATAGATCAGGTATGGAGGTGGTCTGCTCAGAAATCTCAGCAATTGGTCACATTATCTGCCTAAAGAATGCCCTCTTCCATCCAAAATAAAGCGGCTCATCCTGTTCTGAATATTCTACCCTTAAACTTAATCTCCCTTTATTGTGTGTTAAATATGTACACACATATATATGTATGTGTATATGTGTACACCCCCCCCCCCATGCACATACATGCATATCTGAGGGCTTCTGCCATTTCCAAGGACTTTGTTTTGAAGAAATACTTGGATGACAGTTATGCTATTTTCATCACATCACTTTTGAAATGTCTGTCAGGCTTGATTTTGATGACATCATCTGTTTTGTCTTGTGTGCTTCAGGCCACAATTTAAATGAAACTTGAGAAAACTTTGTCATCAAATAGTCTAAGAATGAGATAAGTACTATGCAGCAAGACATCCAACATGAAAGTGGGACATAAAAGACCTCCCTGTCAGCACCTGTTCAGAATCTTTACAAGTATAATTCTATCTCTGTTTTAATCTAGCCTTTAGTCTTGAAGCCTCAATATATTTTTAAATTTTTTTTTTTTTTTAAATAACTGATCTGGAGGAATTGAATTAATGGCACTTTTGCAATTTTCTCACAATTGTGAGTTTGCTCTAAACATTATTAGTAAGTAGTTATATGCAGTATTTTCTAAATTTATCATACTTATTTTAAGAATCAGGAAGTATGTTACAGAACAACAAGGGTTCTTGATTTATTTATTAATGAGCAAAGCAGTGTCTCAGATGTTGTATCTCAGAGGCTTGAATTCCATACTTATCATTTCTGGATCACAGGATCACACCTGCTATTTTTGTAAAAACAAATGAAAAGAAGAAAAGAAAATCCTTTAAAATAATACAGTTCTGTTCCTTCTCTCTCCTGTAAAGAAAAATAAGAACAAAAGAAAGAGAGGGGAAAAAGAGGAAATATTCTTAAGCAAAGTCCTGCAATGTCAATTGTGATAGTTTAATAAGTGGATGAGTGAAAGTTGCTAGTTTTGCTGCAATTTAACCAAAATATATATTCTAAGTTGTGATAGAAATGCTTTGAGCTATTCTTGCAGCCTGACACATCCCAGCTTCCCTTATACCTTTTTTGTCAGTGTAGCTCTTTCTTTTGCCTTGTTGTTTGCTTGTGTTTTGGGGAGAACATGGATTTCTCTCTGGTATTACAAAGACACTGTTCTTCCAGTCATAAGTGGCCAATGATATGGTGTATTTTTCTTTCTCAATTGAAGACTGTTAGCAAGTACACCTCTGGATTGTGTTAGGAGACTAAATTGTACACTAAATCTGCAATGAATGGTAAGTGAAGGGTGAAATTCCCTCATTTCAAATCTTACATATAATTTAAAATGTTGATTCCATCAGGGAAGGGAATGTAAACTGATGCATAAGCCTTTATGCACCTTACATATTTTCTCAAGGATCTCTGTTTAGACTACTGAGAAAAACCGAGGCTTTATTGTTAATGCTGCTAAGTCAATACTTGAATCACAAACAGAAACTGATTTTTTTTCTGACTCATGGATCGCTAGAACTGCTAAATTCCAGTTTGGGAATATATTAGCATATGTAGTACCTACCAAAGTTGTTTCTGGAGCTTCAGAGTAAACTAATCTTTTAAATCAGCTCTTCATATTTCATACTGAACGGTTTTATAAAAGGAAGGGGAGATACAGGGGCAAGTGGGACAAACATTAAGAAGTTTTTTAACCTTAAGCATTTTTATCATCAGTCTGCCTTACCATCTCTAAAATTAAGCACCAATATTGATTACTTAATATCATATGAAGAAACCTAAGACAAAATACAGAATACACAAAATTTCCAACAGGAATTTGCTTCCTCTCTATATTATAAAATATTCAGTTTTCTAGGTATAGTATTAAAAATGAAGCAAAGTATGTAGCCATGGAAAAGTCAATCTGTTAATTTGAGTCAAATTTAGTGTTGGATTTTAAAATGCAGAAAGGACCATGAAACAGAGTTTTCACTGAAACTAATAATGTTGCTCTCTTCAGAGAGGTTTCTTAATCTCTTCAAAATTTAAGAAATAAGATTAAGGAAAGGGCATAAGAAAAGTTTATCATCTTCTCTAAAAAATTGTAGATAACAAAAAGTTGTTGATATTTTAAAGGTTCCCTATGTTTGGTGGCTGAAATCTTGGTATTTTTGACATCAGTGAGATCAGATTTTCAGTAATAAGTTATGAGGTTGCTGCAACAATATCTCTAGCACACATATATTTTGGAGTTCTCCACGTACTTGTGCTGAACTATTGCCATAAGTTACAAGACTCAATTCAATAAATATTAAAGAGTTAACATACTGGAACATTTGTCTGAAATTTTACAAAAATCTTCTACTAGAACTCATTAAGTTTGTTCGTACAGTTTTTTAGTACTATAGACTGCAATTAATACATGAAAACCTTATAATGAGAGAACAGGTTTTGTAACTTTGCAGGTCCTATTGGTTTTGCAGTATTCCTGAGTTTATGCCTATTCAATACTATTGTTAGCACACACAGACAGAATAAGATGTAACAGCCATGCATTATTTAAAAGCCATGCCTTGACAAGTGATGACAGTTGAACACGACAACTTTGGAGATGCTTATTTGTTAAGATTTCACAATAATAACTTTTCAGACTTCTTGCAAAATTAAATAATAGTTTGAGGCAGCTCAGCAACAGTACTTTATTCTATTAAACTAGAAAATTCCTCCCCAAACCGTCTGGGCTGGCAGGTGTTCATCACCAGATCTAGGTTGCTATGAGACAAGAGATTGCTTATGCTAATTAGTCATGTAGCAAGAAACTCCAATTGTGCTCATTTGAAACAACTTATGTTTGCAAGGGCATATTATCAGTACCTGTAAAGCTCAAGGTGTAAAACTCAAGAATGTGAGAAAAAGCTGCTTCGGAGCAAGGCCTGTAAGGCTTATACACATAAAAGCTCTCAGGTTCGCCCCTACCTCTCTGACCCATGGACAGTTGTTTTATATGAATGATGTGTTAGCGTTTACCTCTGTGAGATAGATTAAGTCCCAAGTCCAGCTCATTCAGTTTAACTAACAGAAATTAGGAGTGCCTCTCCGAGTTGGAGCCATTGTAGTGTTGAATTTTTCTCATGTGAACCTTCCTAATGCTTCCAGGCCCAGGAGAGGAGAAGGCAGGAAATATTATGCAGTTCAAATATTCCAGTTATGATTTTTTATTATTTGTGTTATAATAAGACCCAGAAGCTCAAGCTAAGGTTAATATAGCATTCAGTAATCAACATTATAAACAGCCAATAGACATGGCTACAGAATTTCCCATATTGCCATTAGGCAAAGACCACTGAAAAGGGGCCGAGTTCATTCTAAACTACAGTTGTCCAGGATTTCACAGTCATGGTGGTTTCATTCAAGTGTGTGGGAGACAGCATAACTAATAGTTTCACTGAATGGTTTCAAGAGGAACTTCTTGTCCCTGTATCCAGGGTAGCATATGCATATTTTTCTTCAGTGCAATATGTGTAAGGATTTCCAAGAGACCAGAACTCAGGGAGTCCTCAGGCCACTGGGATACAGTCAAACTTGGGTTTGCTTATTGTTATTTTTGCCTCATAAATCTTCCAGAGCTTGCAGAAGTGCCTTTGGCCGGGAAAAGGCAGCTTGTCACAGTGTCACCCATAACTGGAGAATAATACTGTAAGTGAGGATTTGAATTCTCTCTGACCGATGGAGTCCCCATCACCCTTATCTAATGGCAGTTTCTCTGTTTTTTCAAGTACTCAAAAGCAGGATATTTTTCTCTTCAAGTTTCCTATGCCTATTCCGAAACCCAGCTAAAAGATTCCTAATGAGCAGCCCTTAATCAACTGTCAAGGCATCAGAGATCACCTTAGACATGTTCTTTGCCTACTCTTTTTCATTGGCTGGTTGTAGCTGCTCCCTGCCAAGCCTGCAAGAGCACTGAATCACTCTTTGAAGATCCCACTGTCTGTTAGAGGGCTGAGACTCACATATCTGAGGCCGTGCTGTCTCTTAGCGTAAGGTCATGAAATGAAGTCAGATCCAGAGACAGCATCTATATCTCCTGAGGTCATGCATTCCAGGTATGTAATTAGTTCAAATGGCATAACAAAATATTTATTTTTGCAGTTAGAGGCTTTTTTTCTATTTTGTCTCTGTCCTGTTGATTTTTGGTGTACTCAACACAATGCGTGTGGACTGACTCCAAGAAAGAGACTCTGGGCAGTTGTAGGTTCCCCAATGACTAATACTTGATCATACCTGTTTTAGGATAAGCATCCATCTGGCTTATCAGTATATAGGGGCTCAGATTCTATTTTCCTTTCTCTTGATGGCATGCAGCCACCTTGACAATGAAGCATTAAAAAAAAAAAATTAAAAAATTTACAGTATTTAATGTGACAGACCAGCTTATGATGAGCACAAAAATGCATTAAACTTTTAATTCATAGTGCTAATAAGCAACAGGCGGCCTTCCACAGATGCAGTGATTTGCAGTGTGCAGTTTATGTTGCTTTCCCTGATTCTACACACACCCCTCTTTTTTTTAATCAGAAGAGTCCCTGTTTTCAATTGAAACACTTGCAGAATAGTCAGAATGAAACTTTACTGCTAAAAAATCTGCACTTGTTTGTTTGCAAGAATATCTAAGGAAGAGATTTTATCTGCAATTTGTACATGTCACAGTACAAACACTGGTTTTGTCACTGTATACCTGCCTCGGGTGGTGTGAAATGCATGTGTTAAAACAAGAGGAGGAAGTTAGTTTTCCAAGTGAATGAACAATCAATTAAAATGAGTAAGAAGGAAGAGGAATATGAGGAGTATCCTTTGCACACAAGGGTCCTTTGCTGGAGAGCATTTGTTGTTCTTCAAAGGGTCCACCGTGTAGCTGGATAACAAGACAAGTTGAAAGATTAGACATTGCACAACATGCACTCTGTATAACTGCACTTGTGCAGACATAAGGTAGTGGGCTGTGGGCTTCCTGACTAGTCTGACTAGTCAAAGAGCTGCTGGGAAGCAGAAATAGCACACACAGTTCTTTGTTCAGGGAAAAGTACAGAACCTGGAAGAACCGGGGAAAGGGAGTCATAGAAACAGAATAACACTACTTCTGACTTGTGTAACACCCTTCCAACAATATGAAGGCTGCTGAATACTTTATCATACTGTCCTACTGTGTTCTCATTAGCACCTCATCATCTGAAGTGCAGGTCACTTAGTTCCCAAATAGTAATTTAGAAACCAATGTTTCTTACTTTTTAACAAAGTTTTAAATTTAGAATGACAACCCTTACAATGTATTTTCAGAAAGCTGTGAATACCCATCACTGCAAGCACAGAAAGGCAAAGAAATACTGTCTTTTCTATTGTCCCTTTAGGTGTATTTAGGCAAATATCTTTTCTATTTGCTATATCAAAGTCAGATGCAGCCATGAAGTTGGGATGCTACGTATGTCCAAAAATAACCTGTCCAGACAGCTGTCAGAAAAGGAACTAGAAAGAAAAGCTGATTCTGTAATAAAGAATATATATCCTGTGGCTTTTATTCAATGTATAGTACTACTAACATAGACCAAGATAGCGTATGTGTGCGTACACACACACAAAACCATGCAAAGGTAGGAAGAAGGAGCAGGTGCTGCAGTAGTCACAAGCACAAGAAGGATTAAGTAGATGCTGTGTTGAGTGTTGCAAAGCTTCAGCTGGGCAAAGAAAACTGATTTTGCATAGCTGATGAAAAGAGAAGGGGGGACAGAAAAAAAAGTTCTGACCTAAAAGAAAAAAGAACAAACAAACAAACAAAAAACCCAGAACAAATACCTGAGAAATAATGCAGAATCTGGTCTCTTCTCTGGCAAGAGATAACATCAGATCAATCTCAACCACAGCTTTACTTACTGTCAGTATAGAAGCTTAGGAAATATTGTGTCCTGTAGTCTTTGCTATTGAAGTCACACATGGTGTGTCACTCTGCACTTTTGAGTCAGTCACACAGTAAATTAGAACAGTTTTTCGCTCTTCTTCCATTGCCCATGTCCTTAAAATAGCTATTGGTGACCAGACTAAAAGTCTGACTGCTGAGAGGTGATCATCCCTCAGCTGGTGGTCCTGGATGATGTGGGTCACAGCCCCCACTCCTGGGAGGAGAGGAAATGGTGTGCCCACATGGCATTCCCCACTATGAGGTCCGCAAAGTACACTGTCCCGGCAAGGCTAAGGAAGTTGCCTCACCACCCCCTCAGAAGTGGTAGTAGTGTGGAGTGATATGCCTAGTAAAGGGGGAGTGCCCCAACCCACCTCAAGGCACTGGGGACAGAAGGTGCCTGGAGGTGTAGTTGCAAAGCTGCCACAATACCGTGCTTTGCCTCCTGATCCCTGGGACAGACCTGAGTCCCCTGTGCTGTTCAGAGCCTAGATCATTCTGTGGCTGAACATAAACAGAGTGCTGCCCCTACATTGAGTACGGTAAGTAACAGCCACACATTTCCAGTAACACTTGAGAATTTCCATGCCAGTGGAAATTTCTCTTGAACCTTCCTTGTTGTCCTATGCCCCCGCTATGATTCTTCAATGATGCAGAAGGCCTGAGTCACAAATCTGGCCCACACCATGCTGCTGCATATAAATAACATTGCTCTGAATACTTTGTCTCAAAGGATGCTGACAGAATTTTAAAATATTCTTCACAGAAAAAAACAGCCTTAGCCATATACAAAGTCCTATAAAAGCACTTCACTTAAGTGAATTGCTAATTAGAAAGTGTTTAATGCTTATGGTTCACAACTTAGGACATTTAATTATTTTTAAAAATTTTAAATAAATTAGTGAAATTCTGTTGCTAAGCTAATTAGGCAACTGTCTTTCATTACTGTGCTGCTTCAGCTTCTTGCCAACTTGGATTTTTACAAGTAAAATGAACATGATGATTCCAGCTTACTTTCTAGCAACCTGATACACTGAACCTTTATATCTGGCGTACCTCAGCAATTAGTATAATGTCCAAATGTAATGGGTTTGCTGGTACTGCATCTGAGCTCCACCTCTGGTAACTCATGTAATTAACTAAACAAAATAAACCAAGCATGCTTTGTAGAAGCAGAAGCTTATTGACAGCAATACATATGAAACCTTGAACCCTGCTTTGCTTCAGCTGTACCTTCTTTCCCAACAACATTTGTTCTCTTTCCGTGAATAATAAGGTAAACAGGAGTGAGTAACAGTTTGAGCAGAGGATTGTTGTATGTGTAGAAGATGGGGTCTATCCTGATAAGAAGGACCTCATCCTCTGTCTGCGCAATGCAAATGGGCAAATTTGGAAGTGTTCAAGATCAGGTTGGATGCAGCTTTGAGCAACCAGGGAGGTTGGAATAGATGATCTTTAAAGGCCCCTTCTAATCCAAACCCTTCTATAATTCTATAGTGAAAGACTTGATCATTAAGATGCCTGCATAAAATAATTTGCTCTACCACTTACTCACTTGCCTAAGTTTGTCCCAAAGTATGCTGTCCCTTAGCTGGTCAGCTGTGAAATAGAGATCGTGGCTTCTCTGTGAGAATAAATACATTTGGAGAGCAGGACAACAAGGTAAAATAGATAGAGCAGTACTGACAGCTAAAACAAACTTCTGATCCTTTCCACAACACAAAGAAATAATTAAATTCTGCAGCAAGGTGAGCATGAGATAAGATCCCCTCAAAACTCCTTTTTTTTACCTTGCATTTATTTTTTCATCTTTAAACTCATTGCAATAATAAAGCACTTGAGAAAATAAATAAATAACTTTTAAAAAACTCAACCCCTCTGCCCCTCAACCAAAAAAAGCATTACTGTTTTTTTCTTCAGATGAAAGAAAGACTGAAAAAAAAGCAGGACTATACTACAAGTTGAGTAATAAGCAAGCCTTCACAATAAGTACACTTTGCAAGACTCCAAGCAAGATAACAGGATAAGAAGCCCTCTACAAAGTGATAATGGATACATTGTTCATGATAATACCAGCAATAACAGCAAGTTGCATTTTACAATAATGTATCTTTGTGTACAGATGATAGTGTTAAAACTCCTCTGTGCTCTTTTTTCTTGCTATGAAAAATGAATAGTAAATATTAACGAGTGCTTCTGTCTGGTGTCTCGATTCTCTGTTTGAAAGATGCCACTTTTAGGTAAAGAAAGCTTCAAATGCCTGCCATTATCAAATGAAATAAAATCAGTATGAGTTCAGGCTTTTGTACTCAGAACCCTTGTTGGATTTGTAGCAGAATTAGCACACACACACAAAAAAAACCTAAAAAAGCAAAAAACCCACATACACCAAAGAAAAAAAAACACCCACAACAAACCCAGACAAAATTTACAATATTATTTCATTCATTTCTTGCTTTGGATGCAATTTTGTGCTGAAGTGCACCAGTCAAACCTCCTTACTGTATAAAATTTACCATGGCTGATCCCCTGTATAAAGGCAAAGAAAAATACGTACCAGATCTTACTGTCATTACCTACTCTTCTAAAAGAGCGGCGAGTAGCCAAGTAGCTGCAGACTGTGTTGGAGCCATGATGTCCATGCGGGCTCAGAGCCTGGATGAGGGCAACTCCAAGGCAAACCGCAGATGTGGAAGGAGTTCGTGCTGACACCATAGCTGCGACTCAGCTGGCATTCCTGCCTTAACAACAGAACCGAACAGCCTTGGCATTGGGATGAAGAAATGGACCAAAAAGCTGCAGATGGTGTTCTTTTAGAAACTCAGGTAATTAAATAACCCAAGAGTGGAAAGAAATGGAATAGTCCAGAAGCCTGTGCAGGTATATTAAGTTGCTCACAGCTGGAAGTTGACTGGTAGTGCAATGACCCAGTGGAAAATTAAATGTAGTATTTCCAAGAATTTTTAACACCTGTTTTTCTATTATCCTCTGGCCCACATGGAACTGTTCCCCTGTCTGCAGTGCTCAAAGGAATCAAACCAGAAAAATCAGAAGTATCAGCCATATAAGCAGCAAATGTCAAGGAGAGTTGGGGATAGGAGAGTCTAAACTCTGCCCCTCAAAAGGCAAGCTCACACAGAATTTGGCAAGCAGTGAGCAAAGGCCTTTCCCATGCTGCCTGTGCCATGGAGAGGGACATAGAATCATAGAATCATGGAATCATTAAGGTTGGAAAAGACCTCTAAGATCTTCGAGTCCAACTGTCAACCCAACACTACCATGACCACTAAACCATCTCCCTAAACACCACATCTACATGTCTTTTAAATACTTCCAGGGATGGTGACTCAACCACCTCCCTGGGCAGCCTGTTCCAATGTTTAACCACTCTTTCAGTAAAGAAATTTTTCCTAATGTCCAATCTAAACCTCCCCTGGCACAAATTGAGACCATTTCCTCTCGTCCTATCGCTTGTTACTTGGCAGAAGAGACCAACACCCACCTCGCTACAACCTCCTTTCAGGTAGTTGTAGAGAACGATAAAGTCTCCTCTTCTCCAGGCTAAACCACCACAGTTCCCTCAGCCGCCCCTCATAAGACTTGGGCTCTAGACCCTTCACCAGCTTTGTTACCCTTCTTTGGACACACTCCAGCATCTCAATGTCCTTCTTGTAGTGAGGGACCCAAAACTGAACACAGTAGTCGAGGTACGGCCTCAGCAGTGCTGAGTACAGGGGCACGATCACTTCCCTGCTCCTGCTGGCCACACTATTTCTGATACAGGCCAGGATGCCGTTGGCCTTCTTGGCCACCTGGGCACACTGCCGGCTCATGTTTAGCCAGCTGTCCACCAGCACCCACAGGTCCTTTTCCTCTGGGCAGCTTTCCAGCCACTCTTCCCCAAGCCTGTAGCGTTGCATGGGGTTGTTTGACCCAAGTGCAGGACCCGGCACTTGGCCTTGTTGAATCTCATACAATTGGCCTCAGCCCATCGATCCATCCAGGTCCCTCTGCAGAGCCTTCCTACCCTCAAGCAGATCAACACTTCCGCCCAACTTGGTGTCATCTGCAAACTTACTGAGGGAGCACTCGATCCCCTCATCCAGATCATTGATAAAGATATTGAACAAGACCGGCCCCAAATCTGAGCCCTGGGGTACACCGCTCGTGACCGGCTGCACATGAATCTGAATATTTTTATACACTAGTTGTTCACTCTATTTCCTAGTAGTTCACCAGAAGCAATCCTCATGAGTTGCTGAGATGGTGACAACTGAAGTTCTGAATCTTTTATATTCACCCCTTCACGATACAGGGAGCCTCTCTCTCTCTAAAAGAAAACTCTCAGAGCCTGCCATGAGCGATTGTTACAGGACCTGGCTCTTAGCCGTGGCCCTGATTTATTTCATGAGAGAAAATAAAGTCTTATTCTAATATCCTTTTCACAGATTTTAATCTTATTTTTTAAGTTAAAAACCCCCATACCTAGTAATTTAAGGTAGACTTAATTTTATCAGAGAAAAATAATTTAATGGCAAATTAATAAAGAAGGTCATAAAAATAAATTGCTTTTTATTTATAGCCCTTTTAATACCTGGTTATAGTAGGGTAAGTTCCCTCATCCACCAGTTTATTGTGATATTATTTTTATTTAGTAGGATTTATTTTGTGTTTATTAAATGTTAATGATGGGAACTCTTCTCATATCTCTGTCTCCAAATATTAATCAGGTTTGGATTTGTAGGCATTCAAAATTTAAGAAAAGAAGGTGGTTATTTTTAGATTTTTGAATCTGTGAGATCAACTCAGAAGGTGATTTTTCCCCCTTTGGTGCTAAATGGAAAAGATTATCCTAATTTTTTTCTAGCTCTTTCACCTAAGTTTTGCTATGGAATGAAACACCAATGAAATTAATACCTATGAAATTTCAGAAGCTTTTGAGGAGCGAAGCAAGAAATTAACAGCAAAATGTTAATACATAATGATATCTTAATTATTTCCATGGTGTTAAAACTGTGAGGGAGTCCACAAACAAAAAAACAACAACAACAACGAATTGATAAATACAACAGAGTTTGTGTTTTATTCTTGTTAACACAATTTTCAGGACAGCTCTCTTAGTAGTTACACTAGCTCTGTCCCTGGGTAAGATTTAAAAAGAGAACCCAACTTCAGTACAGTATATTGGATGAACAGGACCTGTCATTCTTACCTTTGGAAACCATTCTTTGGTGTAGTAGATGTTCTCTGGATGCAAAGTCTCCAGAGAGATTCATTAGCAGTGTGACTAGTGATGAGTTTTATCCTTACTCTGTCTCAATTCATGGATAGATATCAGTATTACAACTTCCTACGGAAATGAACAAGGAAACTTTATGACCCCCTTTTCTTTTATCTTTCTTTTTCCCTTCTACATTTTCATTTGGAAGTGCTTAGAAAAAATTACCATAACTATGGACACTCAGATATATCATTGGCTAATCTAAATGGAATGTTATCTGCATTTTTATGTTCAGATTCAGTGAGCCTCTTACAAAGGTTAGCAGAATCATATACAGGTTTTATTATTTCATAGTAAAGAAACATTTTAAATATAGAGAAAAAAATAAAATGCATTTATTATGCAAACATGCACATATTTTTACCTAAAAATAAATCTGAGTTTTACATTCATAACTCATTTTCAGGAGCCATTTAAAGTCATAAATATGGCAGTCAAAGGTTATATCTCTATGGGCCCACAAAACATTTGATCTACATGCAAGAGAACTCTATAGCAAAATGTACTCATTTCACTCCACTCTAAGGTACACTGTATTAAATAAATAGATAAACCCACAAAATCCTTGGGAGAGAAAAATCTGTTACAAATCCGTAATCTTCGTTCTTATTTTTTCATACTTACTTATTGGTAACACAATCATATATAAATGTGATTTGACCAAAATCAATTTTTTTTCTGTATTTGTGTAAAACAGATTATACATAAGAAAACTTTCTAATGAACTTCCCAATAAAACTTCATAACAGACAGCAGATTTCCATCACAAGCATACAAGTATTTCCAAAGTCCCCAATATAGAGTAAGCCTTCTTCTCCCATTTTAAAAGTCATCAGAAGAGTCATCCCAACGGCAGGAGAAGATTGAAAAAGTTTCTTGATAGCAAGCATGTAGAATACATTGCCTTGCATTAAAAAATTGCAAATGTTTCCCATTATATCAAATGCAATTTCCTTCTCCAATTCCTAGGATGATTCCATTCCTATAAATTTTACAGACATGTCAAGCTACCATTTCTCAATAAAATAACTATGTATTCAACTTCAGTGCCATGACTCTTAAGAACTTTTATCTTTGGCATAGTCTGTATCTTTTAAAATTCCACAACAAGGCATTAAGCTACATTTAATCACCTTTAATCATGAAACTATTAGTTTTTAATGAAGTAAGGTTGCAAAAAAAAAGTTGTACAATTTTACTATTATAACTTATAATGTCAGTGGATTTAGTACTCCTGGAAATAAAATTGAATTTCAACAAGTTTGGCAATGCGCATTGCTACAGAGTGCCAGCGCTGCTGAAGGTAGCCACAAGATTCTGCCATGGGAATTGGGGTGTGATTCATCTTTGGGACACATAGTAAAAGACTTAACAGTCACAAATGTCTTTTGATGTAGCTGTGAGGAATGATTAAGTTGGAAACATTAATCTCTCTCATTTTCATTTGTATACCAAGACAGCATGTGAACAAAGGCTTTCAGAGATTAAATAAGATGTATTGACTGACAGTGTCATTAGTCCCTAGCATTGCACATGTCTGCATTTGGAGAATATATTTCTGCTTAGAAAAATGCAGAGTTTTATAGTAAAAATACGTAAATCAATGGAGTTAGAGCACCGTTGCATCATTCAACCGCTGGCAAATTGACTCAAGAAAGTTTGACTTTTATAGCTCTATGTGACAATGGGAAAGTATTTTTGACCCCTAATGGGATTTTTTGTGTCACATATTTGTAACAATACTATCACACACACAACTCTGTACTGAGAAGTGTGTGCACCTAATGCTGTCCACCCTTATCATGAAGTGTCTCCTATTAGGTAACATGACAAAAGCTGCCCCCCACACAAGGGAGTGCAGAGGAACACCACAACTCGGGGAATCCCAGTACCACCCTGCCGACTTCCTCCAAGTGCCCCACAGGATCCATCAGCCCATGAATGGCTCATCCCCATGGCCACAAAGGAGCAACAGAGATGTGATGGCAGGGGGGACCCCAATGCCCCACTAAGAGACAGGAGCCCCTGTCCTGGCCCCAGGGCTGTCCCAGGGCAGCCATGTGCTGGGGGACATCCAGCACCAGGAGTCAGCGAGGAGGCTCTGTGGGTCTCCCCTCAGACTGGGGGCCCCACCCAGGTGTACAGGGCACCAGGTGCAGGCAATAGCATTTCGGGACTGCACAGGACTTACTAGAGGACGTTTAGGGGAGGTAATGAAGGTGGGGAAAGGGATGGATCACAGTGGTTTGTGGAGGAACAAGTGTGAGAAAGCAAAGGGAGAAGGGGAGAAAAGGAGCCAGTCCTGTGCAAACAGGTGCCGGGATGGACGTCTGTCTGGCCATGCCTACACCTGACCAGCACAGTCTGTCCTGGCTTCTCACTAAACTCCAAGTCTAGCGATTTTCCTGAGTGCGGGGCTCTGTGGGCTGTGTGCGTGTGTGTATGGGGGGGCTGAGTGCCAGGGGTGGACTAGGGTTGGGAGTCCCATGTGCCCACGATGCCAGCATGGTGTGCTGTCAGTGCATGACTCTGGCCAGCAGCAAGCTGGACCAGTCGGCAAGTGAGTCATTTGGCCTGGGGGCTGGGGAGTTGGGCACCTGGATACATAAGCTACTAGGGGAGCATGTGCTGGAGGCAGTGCAGGAGGCACCTGGGGAGAGCAAGGATCCAGGTCCAGCTTCTGGACAGGCTAAATGTCTGAGCCCATGACTGGGAGATGCACAGTGTGTGACTCACTAGACAAGACAGCTCACCAAGCACTATTGGCATTGCGTACGTGACTCACATTTTTGGTATACACCCTTGACTCATCTATGGTAATATTACTCAACGAAATAGAAATTACCAAATTAGGGAATTTTACATTTCAGATTTGAGTCCATGTGACAAAATTATAAATGCTGATTAATGCTGTCTGGCTGTATTTTCTTTTATAAAGTGATTTCCAACTGTCTATGAAGGTTTATTAGATAATGGGGAAACTCTTGAAATAGATTGAGCCTATCTAGGAAGGACTAGATTCAGATCAACTAAAACAGAGTACACCTTCTGATGCTTAAACTTTTAAAAGTTTATAGGGAACTGGAAAGTAAAGTGTGGTTGGAGAAGTGATGGATCAGTATGATATGTCACCTTACTGCTGAGGGGACCAGACCTGTTCAGCCTGGAGAAGAGAAGGTTTTGATGGGACCTAGCAGCACCCTTCTAGAGCCCATAAGGAGATATTGAAGAAGATGAGGTCTTCACAGTGGTGCATGGTAGGAGAATGAGGGACAATGAGCACAAGTTAAAACAGGAGAGCTTGGGACTGGATACGGGAAAACATTTTTCACCGTGAGGACAGGCAGGCAATAGAGCCAGTGGTCTGAGCAGACTGTGAGATCTCTGGTCTGAAGTTTTCACAACCTGACTGCATAAAGCCCTGGGCAACCTGGTCTTACCCCAGAGCTGACGGTCAGGGTGCCACAAAGCTGGCAGCTCCTGTGGGCTGGAATTGGTGGGGGCTGCCTATGGGGGCGGCAGGGCACGGTTCCCACAGCCAGGGCCCGCCCCACCACCCCAGCCAGGAGCAGGGCAGCTGGTGGGAGTCAGGGCAGCCCCAGCCCTGGGCATTGGGCACATCCCTGGGGATGGGCTGAGAATGGGCCAGGATGGGCCCGGCAGGACAGGGCTGTGGGGAGCTGGAGACCAGCCCTGCTGCAGTATCACTGGGGCAGGAACTGATGGCTCCAGGGGGCTGCAATGGTGTCCAGGTACATGTGCAGGATGGGAGGAGCCCAGGGGCTGGGCAGGGGCAGTCAGGGCTGTGGGTGCCCTCAGAGCCTGGACACAGATCCTCCGTGGGACAGGATATTGGACATCAACCTTTCAATCTGAATTATTATACGACCCTATAACCTTGGAATGGCAGCACAAAATCTCTTTTTTTCCTAAAATGAAATGCAAACAAAGAAAAAAGAAAAATAAATATTTAAAGATGTAACTTTGTAATTTTTAATAATCAAAGAACAGACTCAGCAAAGGAAGTCACTTTAAGCGGGGTATATTGACCATAACCGACTTGAATAGCGGTAACACAAATGGCAAAATACCATACTACCACTGCACAAAATGCATAGGAATAACAGAACAGACCTAGTAGTGAAGAAGCAGTGCTGCCACTTAGAGATCTTAGTCAAATATAATGAACGCATTATATTTGTATTATATTTGTAATAAAACCTAGCATGGAGTACATTTCCAAAGGTAAGTAGGAAATGTAATATTAAGTATTAGCCAAGTGATTGTGCATCTGGCAAGCTTGAAGTACAAAATTCCTAACAATAATTGGAAGACCTAGTTATTCGTATGGATAAATAAGATAAAATTTAGTTCAGCAATAAAATTTTAGACTGTTGCTTGAAGCAATTAATCACAAAGCCCGAATCTATACACTGAAACTGGTTGAAAAATGGTTTATAACCATTTAGTGAGCACAATTGAGTTAGCTGCATAAAACTTAAAAGCAAACAAAAATATCCACTATATTATTAACTTCTAAGAAACGCGTTATGGGAAAATGAGGAAGAGTTTTAAAGGAGCATCAAAACCAGTAGTGTTTGCCTGCAACACTGAGAATGTTTAATGACACCAAACCCTCCAAAAATAATCTAAACCATCTTCAACAAGATGATAAATAAAGGCTGCATGTGTAAAAAGAAGTGTAAATGAGGATCCTAAAACTAAAATGACTGCCTACAAAGACTGGAATTTTTGTCTAGAAGTATAAAAGTACACAGATTATAAAAAGTTAAATGAAAAAACATAATACATGAATCTAAAGGGCTATTTACGAACAATTTAGTAACGACATCAAAAGAAAATAAAAATTTTTTTAAAGACGTTAGAAGAATCTCACAACAGAGACTGAAGACCCAATAGATGACAAGATACAGTACTCAGGAAAACAAAGAGTGTTCAGGGAAAATAAGGATAAAACAGAAAAATATATAATATATTTTGCACCAGTATTTTTTGTGAAGACATTCAAAAATTTGCCTTCATGGAATATATTTTTATGTGGTGAGTGGAGGATCTGTTTCAAATTGTAATATGTATCATTTTAAAAGAAATCAGTAGCATTAATAGTAGCAATCACTACAACGAGGTTTTTTTGCCACAAAAAGCTAAAAGAATTCCTAGTTAACGGTGTGTGTACTCAGTTCATTAAGTTGGCTTCAGTATGAAAGAATGGCAGTCAATAAAAAGTGATGCTAATTATAAAAGCATTCAGGGGGCTTCTCAGAAATTATAGTTTAATAAATCTGACTCATACACTGGAAAAGCTAGCTGAAAATATACATTTGACAATGGTCAGAAAGAATATTGGGAAATATGGACGTGTGGTCTGAGTACGGCAGCTGTTCTTGTGTTTCTGTATGTTCCTCACGTGAAATTATCCATAATACCATTCAGTTTCACAGAGAAACATAAGAAAATCAGCAATATAAAAGATGTTAATGCATTCCAAATAATTAAAAGCCACCCAATCTATTGTAACTGATCTCTTTTCACCGGTTGAAACACAGATAAACTTCAGTCATTTAATGTACCTTGGATTTACACTGGCAGATATAGTACTGGATTGGGAAAGTGATTGGATCATTTTGCATATAAATTTGTATTGTATTATCTGCCTGATGCTATAATGAGAGGAAAGAAAGTCAGAATAATAATGTTTTGTAAAAAGAAAATACAGTCATTTCCTTCATTTTTTGTGTCAACTATAGGCTTTAGATGTATGGTTTGGTCAGTGTGATGTCTTCATGTGTCACTGGAGGAGAGGAAATTAAGTCTCTGTTATTTGCTAATATTTGAGATATTTTCTTTTTCTCTTTTTTGTGTAATCTCTGTCTTAGGGTTGAATGAAGTTTTGATATGTTCACAAAAAATGTTTAGCAAGATTACATGTAAAAAACATCTGTTTTTTCAGCAGAATATTTTAGGTGCTCCCGTGATTTCAGTCAGGAATATGGGGATACTTTGAAAGCACCATGTTACTTCATTTTCCAGGGAAGAACGTGGTGGTGGTAGGTGTGAAGCTTTTTCAGGAAGAAGTGGAAAATCAGTGGTGACTGCAGAGTAACTTGCTAGAGGCTGAATGGCTGTTAACTGCATTACTAAGTTGTTGATTTACATGTTGTACACTTACAATCAATTTTACAAGTCTGTGAGTCTAACTGACAGGAGATGTATTTACATTCTTTAACAGTTTTTGCTTGCTCAGAGTATTTCTGTTTTTCCTTGAGGTGCTTACCAACAGGGAATGTTTGTAATATCTACTAATATCCACTTTTCTTAAGAATGTCTTTTTGACTCTATATGCAAGAAGTACATATAACACTTTTTTACATTTTTTAGTCTTCCATTAAACAAAGCTTCTTTCAAAAGCCCTGTTGGTCCTGCTGGCCCTAAAAATATTTAGGCATGGACGGGGAGGGACATAGGTGGTGAGTTCTTGCATTTCTCTATATGAATGTAAAAATATAGGCAGGATTTTTTCTTTTCCTATTACATTCAATTTCTACAATAATTGCATATCAATTTACAATTAATTAATTGGTTTTTTTCAGCATAGCATGTACAGTAGTTATCCATTCTTTCCTGAATTTTTCTGCATACTATATTGATTTCCACCCACTCAAGTTGTATATTCTACACCAATATATAATATTTGAACCTGTTGATGAAGATTTAATATTTAAAATGTATGTAGCTAGTAAAAACAATTAGATGTCTTATGCAGGGTTTATTCAAATTATGGATTAGCTTGATAAAAAAATCAGATTAGATTTCTATCAGCAATGAAAAAACTTGAGAAGGTAACTGCTTAATTATTGATCTCCGTTTAAGCACTATTGTGCTGCTGTTGCCTTTGTAAGGAGCTATTTTTTGCCAGCTAGAACCTTTTTTTTCCTGCTTATTAATCTACAAAGCTGTATCTTGTAACATATTCTGATTAAAAGTGCTAGGGTCTAAGGTCCAATGAAAATAAGTCTGCTCACAAAAAGAATTTATATGCTTTGGCCTAATAATAATTTTGAATACCCACACTGTTTCAGAAGCCTATCAAATTAACAAAAAATTACGGATTTAATTTTAGCAGTGATCTTGACTATGTACACTTTACAATTTGTGATGTCAAATGAAGTTGATGAAAAAATGCAGGCTGAATTCTATATAAACCTTTTGAAATAAAAAGAAAACAACTGTTATATGGGATTAACAATAACCTGAAATCTACAAACAGTAGTAAAGGGATATTTAACACAATTTTCTGAATTATTGAAAACCATAATTACTAAGATGAAAATTCCAGGATTTGATTAGTTTTGCTTTCAGCTCTAAAGTGTAACTTTCAAGCAGGTGTATTGCAGCTCATGCATCCAATCCCAGGTCGTTATCTAAAAAAAAAAAAAAAAAAAGAAAAGAAAAAAGAAAGGATGATCCTGTGGTTATAGCAGAGTGTCTACTTGACATGTACATAATATTAATCTTTATAGAAAAGGAACAAAAAGATTAGTTAGGTGACTTACCAAAGTCCAAAATTACCACTGAAATGAAACTGTATAAAGTAGCTGCTTACATGTAAAGGTGTTTTTGCGGATGCTCTTTGATCTGAGAGTTCCCCTGACTTCTGCACATCTGCCTACCGTGCATGCACCTACAGGTTTGGACTTGACTTTTGCATAAGCATCACTGAATTCTAAAGACTATAAGAATAACACAAAGGTCACTTGAGTTGATCTATAGACAACTTTTCCACATGTCTAATGACACTAACAGGAATGAGGCATTCATGAATGGAAGGCACAGGTTCTCACTGCTACTTACCCTATACATCCTAGTGATTAAAGTCTCAAAGTAGTAAGTACATATTTACTTCCCTACTTGAAAAGGAGAATTCTAAATTTATATTTCTCCCTCTCATTTCCTACAAAATCTTTAGTGGACTGGATAGCTTCCTCCTCTGGAAGTAGTATGAAAAACTGCCATTTAATGATTAGGCTACTGACTGTCTTCAGTGTTACTAGACACAAGCCCCTCAATTCTGCAATTTGCATTACATTCCTATTGAATGAAACAAAAAAAAAATACTGGCTGACCAAAATCCAAGACTCCCTTTGGTAGGCAAGGCATAATATAAAACTATAGAATTTTTTTTTTTTCTTCTCATTTTCTGTCTACAGTACAAGGATTCAGCATCACAAGAATTACACGAGAGAGAGAAAACATTCTCAGTCCCCAGATAGTCCTTCTGCTGGAAGTTAAGGAGCTTTCCTAGGAAGCATAGCTTTGAATCCCAGTTTCCCCTGGAGCACTGAACCAAGGTATCACTCTCCTTAATGATCCTTTAGATAACCATATAAAAAAAAGACAAGCTTCTTGTACCACTGCCATCACAAAACAGTTAATTCAGCTAAATTCTGACTAATAATCCTCTGAATGAATTTCAGGCTCCAGTTTCTAAGCAGTAGTTTTTATACTTGAGGTACATTACTGAGTAGTGCTCAGTAGCCTGAGTCTGATGATAAACTCTGAAAAGGGGGAGTAGTTTAAAGGCATAATCTGCCCTGTTTAACTTAAAGACAGCTAAGTATTTAACTGAGTCTAGTCTAAGAAGATATTTGCAGGACTATCTTCTAATATGTAACCAGCTCTTCTTAAATTTAAGTGACAAACAATGCAGAACAAAAAATTGGTACTACCTTAACTGATAGGCTGCTCAAGTTATTATCCCTTACTATTTTAAGACAAATATTTTTCTTTTCCATTTAATCCAGCACCATGGATCCAGTCATGTTCTGACTCAAAGGAAAGTGTTATTTAATAACCACCACTACTAATTCCTGCATCATGCGTATTATCCTCGAGGGTCTCCAATCCAGATTGAATGCCTCAACCTTTCCTTCCTTCCACATATCATTTATAAGATCTGACAGGATCACAGTCCAGAGTAATATGGCTGCAGGGCACGTAAATAAATAATTAATTTCTACTAAAGGAAAGATTTTTTTTTTTTGTAATAACACTGAATTTTACAAATGCAAGTCAGAAGAGTCTGCAGATGCTCCATAACACTAAATGAGGTTCCATTTACATGATGGAACTTACTAATATTCCCTCCAAGTGGAAAACCAAGCAACATGGTCTTTAGAAGTTGGCCGAGTCACACCACCCCCAGTGCTAACAGCTCTTACTACTGTCAGAACACATTGCAGCTGTACTCTGGAATGTCTCTGAGAGTCTTACTACTGCATGGTCAATTTATACTTCTCTCTATTTTTCCTAAATAAACACCATGGAGAATGAATGACAAGGTCATTCATGATGAATTCATGTACATCACAAAATTACAGGTACCCAGCATGTCTACATAACTTATTATTTCTGGATTAATAACCTGCTTATGACCAGTTTCATTTATTTTTACATTATCAATAGCCTCTTTCTTCTATATGTGAGGGATGTAAGAGGATATGATCTTGACTTTCCTTCTGTGAAATTTACTGAAATTTCATTTTCACCTACATGGAGCATCTAGCGAGAAGAAGGTGGGAGATATGTGCTTTACACAGGGAAAACTTTTATCAATGGTGAATTTATTCTTAAGGAGTAACTGAAAAATTGTCATAAAAGATTCTCAGAAACAGAAGACATATCTAAGAATATATCCCTTAAAAGAGATTCCTAATTTCCCTCACAGATTAAAAGCTATTTTGCTGAAGCCAAGAATGTGCAAGTCAAATCACTGATCAGTCAGACTGGGAGCAGTGTTGGAGCAGACTGGGAATGTGCAGTGTTAGGGGGCTGCCAAATCCAGTAGCCTGATAGAGAAGAGGCTGCCATAGCCCTATGCCTGCAGATCCAACAGGTAGCGAAGATAAGCTTGTACTCTCAATAGGCACATGCACACAAACACACGTGTACAACATGCATACATACACAAATGGCCAACCACATAGATCAGCACAGACAGACACAATCAGCACTCACGTGAGCATAGACAGTACCAATGACCTCATCCTGTTACCCTCTCTGACTGATCAGGATTAAGGTCCATCACTGTGAAATACTTTGATGTTATACAGAATGCACCCCTCCAGCAGCTGGACTCAGACACCTAATCTGCCCAATAAGGGGCCCAGCTGCTGGCACCTGAGGACAGATGAGCTCCCAGGGCCACAGTCCTACTACAGCTGCTGGTACAGACACATGCACACACACACACTGTGGATCCTCCAGTCATGGGCTCAGAGGTTCAGTCTGTACAGTAGCTAGTCCTGCATCCTCAGCCTCCCCGGTTGCCTCCCGCACTGCCTCCAGCACATGTGTGCACACACATACACACAGGCAAATGGTTCTCTCAGTCAAACTGCAGACCCCATGGCCTCTCCAGGAGCTGGCCTGGACGTCAAGGTTGGTCCAGTAGCCATGGAGCCATGGCACAGACCCCTTGTCTTTCCAGTATCCAGCCTAGACCAGTCGTCACTCTGATTTCCAGCTGCCATACACACACCAACATACGCACCCTCACACAACATGCACACACACGATAGCCTTTCCAGATGCCAGCACCACAGGCATGCGGACCCCCAGCTGGTAGTCCAGCCCTGGCAGGGGCACTCAGCTCCTTCCCCCAAACAGGCACACAGCCCAGAGAGCCCCGCACCCAGGAAAATCACTAGACTTGGAGTTTAGTAAGAAGCCAGGACAGACTGTGCTGGTCAGGTGTAGGCATGGCCAGACAGACGTCCATCCCGGCACCTGTTTGCACAGGACTGGCTCCTTTTCTCCCCTTCTCCCTTTGCTTTCCCACACTTGTTCCTCCACAAACCACTGTGATCCATCCCTTTCCCCACCTTCATTATCTCCGCTAAACATCCTACAGTAAGCCCTGTGCAGTCTCGAAATGCTATTGCCTGCACCCCACAGCAATCCCGGGCAATGCTCCCATTCTGTGGGGTGACTCAGAGAGCCTCCTCGCTGACTCCTGGTGCTGGGTGTGCCCTGGCCCGTGGGGCTGAGGCTGCCCTGGGACAGCCCTGGGGCAAGGGCAGGGGTTCTGTCTGTGACTGGGGCATTGGGGTGCCCTCCTGCCATCGCACCTCTGAACTCCTTCTTGGCCATGAGGACGAGCCTTTCAACACCCCGTGAGATCAGACTGTGGTTAACACAGGCAAGGTCTGCAGAAGCACCTGAAGAATGGTGGCATGAAACCTCTATTTTTCTTCCACTCTTCCAAACTGAGAAAATTCCAAGTATATGTGAGTCTGTAAAGGTCTCATATAGGACTCTTTTTCAACAGAATTGAGATCTCTTTATCATTCCACAAATTAAGTTGGCTAACAAGTACAGAAGTATCTGTGCCTTACTCTTTACACACGATTTTCTTAGATATTGGTTAAAAGAAGAAATTCAGTTTGCAAACGTAATATTCTTGTCCTGCCTTGAAAGTGATTTTCTCAACCCCATCAAATGCAACTGGTGAGACTGCATTTCCCAAAGTAAATCAAGATCTTATATTTGAGAGTCTACGTAGAACCCCCCTGGGACATAAAAGAATGCTCCTAGAAATATTAACATTCTTTTTTCCTCTATTTAGATTTGTCCATTCCTTGAAGTGTCAGATAAGAACAGATATTCTCTATAGCTTTTCTAGTTAGGACTTTTTTTTTCAGTATCTGCTTTTTTTTAGTTTATATAAATTTTGATAATAAACTTTTCACTTCTGGCTTATATATTTACCTGTATGCCATGATTTATCCTGTAAGTGTATTCTGTCCTAACAATTAAAGGCAAAAGCTTTCAGATTTCATTATATGAAAAGCTTCAGAGGCTGATTAAAGTCAATCATAATAATTAAAAAAAAAAGAACAGTGGAAAACTCCACAAAAGATGTAAAAAGAAAAAATATCTTCAAATAAAATTATAGGAAAGAACTCTGTAGTAGATGCATAAGAATAAACTGAGAAGAAAATTAGTTACTAGAAAAAAACTTGCAACTAGAAAATTAAATATCTTAAATCTGATTCTGATTTGAAGACATATATATGAGTTGATTCCTGCATTATTTTAGATTTTTTTGATTACTGACTGATACTTGGTTCAGCAGAATCTTATTCTTACCGATGATCAGGAGGAATCAATAATTACCATTATTTTCCTTTCATCTCTGATGTATAGAACAGCACACACTTGCGGAGTTGGGAAGATGAAGTCCAAAAATAAAGAAAAAAAAAAGAGATAGGCAATCATAGCGATATGACTGGGAGAGAAGGAAGAATATTTACAAATTGGAAAAGATTGAAATAGTCACACAGATTTCAGTCATTTCTTTAGTGACAAAGAGACTAGATATGGTGCCAAGCAGTTTTGTCTTTTTTTCTGTTCCTCACCAAGGCTGACTTGGTAGTTACATGTCTTTTATCATAAAAAAGAACATCTTTGAAGTGAGACTCCATGAGCCAATTAGGCAAATTAGTTTCAAAACACACAGGATGCAGCAGTTCTCATTTGTTGACCCTTGGACAGCTGTGCTAATGGCTTTGTCTCTAGATTATCAATGTATTAGGTCAATTACAGCTACTTTAGTTTTTAAAAATGTTAGGAACCTGATTAGTGTTCCCAGCTTAGCTGGAATATGTGGGCTGACTGTCCAGCTGTATCTTCTGTTGCTGAGTTTAAAAAATATGAAGAGGACAAAGACATAGTCAGTGAAGTATCACCTCAAAGTCCAGGTCTAAATGTTCCTAACTGTGATTGCTTTAATTGGCTTTATCAACAGAAATTTTATCTGTAAACTGTATTGTTTATTTAAGATACGGCCAGCAACAATTGTCAAAAAATGTACATATTTTTCTCTTTCTACATAAAAGTGGTGAATGAATTCTAGCTTGATTTATTTGTTAGAAAGTTTTTAATTTGTACATTTTTACTTTCAATATTGTGTTATGTATAAAGATATGTACTTTAATTAATGTGAAAATACAGAAGCAAATGCAGTAGTCATTACTCTTCAGTAGTCATATTTATGTCTTGTCTTGAATTTTAGAATTATTTGTAATAAGATAAGGAATCTACAGCCATCCCTTTCCCTGCTAAAGTTATGGGGAATAGTAAACTCACAAACAAATAGTAGGGCTTCAGTTTAATAATTCAACAAGAATAAGTCAGCATGTCATATTATAACTTCCTCTCAGCCTGCTGAATATTAATAATGAATCTAGGTAAGGCCAAGAAAAAACTAAGAGTTGAAACATGATGATTTTCAAAAGATACAGAAGCAACGGGAAGGTTATTACATCATTTCCTCTGCTTGCCACTAACTTTATAGGGAAAAAGACTTCTAGATCAGACTTCTGCTATCATATTGGTGCTGGTGATCCCTGTACTCCGAAATCCATTAGACCATTTCTGATGAGAGTAAAAACAGTTCAGGAAGACTGGTCTGTGCAAAACACCATCAGGATCAGGCTTCTGTGCAAAATAAATTTATGAACCTCAGCCTGATCTAGCCATATCCCAGGGGTGAACTGGGTTTATGATAATACTGGATTTTACTGCTTGTTAAAAAAATAGTTCTTACAGGATTTTTCACTTTGATAAGGCTTTTGTTGATTTTTTTGTTGATGATGAATGAAAACAATTTTTTGTATTTTTTCAGTGAAACCTGAAGTGTGAAGAAAATTTAAATTTTACAGGAAGAAAACGAGTGAGGGAGACGGCGAGGGAGGGAGAGAAAGGTGAGGAGGGGGAGAGGGAGAGGGAGAAAAAGAGGGAGAAGGAGAGATATTCCACAGTCGCAGTGTGCAGGAAGAGACAGACATCTCTAAAAAGTAATTAATCTCACCTTACTTAGAGACCTGAGGACAGCAGAAATCCCCCTCTAGGTTTAATGAAAAGAAGGAGAAAAGTGACTTGATGTGTCAAATGACTGAGGTATTAAATACTAGCAATATACTAGCAGAGAGTTATTTTCAAATAGTGTAAAACTATGTCAATAGCAAAATACATGCATAAATAATCATTAGGTTTATTGTGAGTAGGGGGACAAAATCAGATCTGTCATGTAGCTAATGCATTTCATGCATTTCTAGTGAAAATGTTGGATTTAGTTATTGAACTCACGGAGGCTAAAAGCTCCATTTATTTTCTTGGAATGTTTTCTACTATGACTGAAAAACATTCCTTCATCAAACTTCATTGGTTCTAGATAAAACCTGCAGTGTAACCTTTGCTCTTTTCTTATTAGTTGAGTACAATTATTATGCATGAAAAAATTCATTTGAAAAAAGAAATACACTATGCTTGTGCTATGCAAAGTTATAGTATTACATCAGATGAGGATCTGGGTTCTCAAAGAGCATTATTTAATGAAGTGTTATGGATACAGTTTTACTTGGTTCTATTGTTGCCTAACACATGCAACTTTTCTGTATATACTCAATCAGTTTCACAGTTTAGACATGTGACACATCAAATCCTCTTGTTTTCTCCTAAATTATTTGTGACAAATTCACAGCTCTTAGCACCAGGCTTGAAAAGCTCTAGATGATGTATGACTTACATGGTGAGCTCCTCAAATGATCAAATATCAGGTGACATATCTCTTTTATATACCAGTCAAATCTCATTTAATTCTGGGAGAGTAATCTTTTTTTTTAAACTATTTCTTGCATTCTGTCAACAATTTATTTTTCCCTTACAGTGTTGAATACAAATATCTAGCCAAAATAAGCCAAGAAATTTCATGGAAAAGGATATGCCACTGTGATGCAGGGAAGCTATTGCTAGATGACAGTCATATGGAGACATTTTCCATAATGCCATGGAAATAAAAGAATCAGAACTGGAGGATTACTGACTTTGCACTGGTTTTCACTGCAATGCAATGGGCAGCACACTGGAAGATCAAGTTAACAGAGACATGCTGAAGGGTCAGAAAGCTGTAGATGGCCATAAAATTAAAAATTTTCAGATGATTACATAAAGAGTTGTTTCAGCACATTAACCTGACCTTTGATGAGTTTTAATTTTTTTTTTTTTTGTAGTGGATACAATTTGTTGTGCTTGAGTGTGCCTTTTCAAACTATTCTAAAAGATGTAGAGCCCCAACTAGATTTCTTACAGGAAGACTTGAATCACTCTTTAAAGTCTTAAAATTAAATTTTATTCTCCTCAACTCAATTCTAAGCTGCAATCTTCAAGTTTGAGAAGGCCAAGGATGCCTTTCATTTCTTTTGTTAAAGTATGGATTTCATGAACAGAGCAGCAAGTATGCTTTTTGATTTTATGCGACTTCGATTACCAGAACTTTTCAGGGCCATTCCTTTAATCTTCTGAGAAGATTCTCTTGATGACTCAGATTGTAAGGATAGATGTCATTTACTGATCAGTGCAAGCAGACTAAGTTTCTCACACTTTCATATATACTTTTTTTTTTAATAATCTTCCTAACAGAAGAGCTTAAGGAGATGAAATATAAAATAGACAGTTAATTATGAATATCGAGAAACTGCCTGAATTAAATGAGAATTGTTCCTTATGAGCAAGAAAGCGTTAAAAGTTGAAATATGAAACATTTTTTTAATAATTAATATTTTAAAATGGAAATGAATCAAATGGAAATTCAGCTGAAAGATACAGCTGAAGAGCTGGAGAGCTCCACAGGAAATGTATACTCAGTACAGAAGATTCCTACGGACCTTCACGCATACATGCTAGGGAAAATGAAAGTGAAGAGATATAAAAGCTGTATTCAGTACTGGGATTTTAAATTATTTGATTGGGATGGGAGAATTTTTTTAGTGTTGAGTGAAAACTTGCTGACCTTTTTTATAACCCTATTTTCATTAAATGTAAAAGAGACCAAGTAAATAGCTCTGAGAAGTATCTGCTTTCTGAAGCAAATTATTTTCTTTCTTTTGTCTTTAGGGACATTTACAAGATATTGAACATTAAATAAAATGTGTATACAAATGTATGCATATTTTTTCTATTTATAATATAAATTTTTATATATGTGTATATATATAGATAAGTTCCTGCGGATTAATTTAAAATTGCAATTCACTGCAGTCACAGTCAATTTCCAGAACTGTTACCTGCCTATCCAACTGGTAGATTTTAACAGTAGGATTTACCCAATTAAACATATGGCTGGTATTTTCAAAGCTCATCTCCAGCTGAGAATCACCAACTCATTTAAAACAGGTTGTAATCAAGTAACAAAACTGTTGGACAAGACTGAAGTTTGCAGAGCTCCATGAAGACCCTAGGTCTTCATACGTATTCAGAAATTCAGTTGTAAATCCAATGCTAGGTTTGGATGCACATCAGAATGGGCATGTTCATTCTTGCTCTGTTTTAAAAGGTTAACTGTAGAAGACCATAAACTAGCTTCTTAGAGGTTTGTTTGTTTCAACTTTTCTATAATGTAGTGGAAATCATGTTTTAAATAAAAAGCGCCATTCAGAATTGCATCACAGCAGGCAGAAACTCTGCATTGCGCCTGTGAGTCATTGTCATGTAATACAAGTGAAGGCAAGAGGCTGATTGAGATTTTCGGCAGTTCACAAAGAGTTTCAGAAACACTGTTATTAACTGAAGCGAGGAGACTGCTACACATTGAACTTCATAAATCAGACAATAACTAAGAAACAAACAGAGCTGACCATATCCTTTGTGGATTGCACTCATTATTTCCTTCCTCCCTTCTCCTTGTCTTTGTACTGTTGAAATGAAGGCTTTGGAGAACAGCTTATTTCCTGATCCTGAGAATACACTGTCTTCTTCATTGTAGAGTCCCAACAGGCAACTCATTCATGACTGTCTCACAGCCACATGTACAGACATATGTGGGTTGGTAAGCTGAAGCAATCATAGCATGTGGCGCCAGAAGACCTCCCCATTCTCTCAGCTCACCTTGTAGCCTTACGAATGAAGAGTCCAAAGCCAGTTTGAAGTGCTGCTCATCAGTCCATATGCTGCCTGTGAGGACTCCTCACACATACCCTCTTCAAAGTTGCTCACCTTTGTACAGGAAGTTGTTGCTTTCAGGTGGATGGAAACAGCAAAATATGATGTGGTTTAGAGAGCTATTTGTTTGGTGATGTGGATCAGCCAGGCTTAACTATAGCAGATACAACAGAGATGATGTGGATGATATCTTAGCAGAGATGTAAGTGATCTAATTCTCCATCTCGAAGCAAGTGGCTGCTGTGACATAGATGTTTCACTGAATCGCTACAACATAATATGTCACAACCTGTCATGCAGAAGCAGAACCATATTGCAGTAAGATTATTCCTACTCAGCAGCAATCACATATATTTTCGATTAGAGAGCATTTTGAGAGACACAAGTGTGCATTTGGAAAGCCCCTCTGAAAGGAAAAAGTGAGAGAAGAGCTAGCTAGATAGGGACCAGCTCCTAGACTCACTTACTAGCTTTTAGGGTAGGCCCTACGCACATGTTAGTGGGAAAACTCAGCCTTTCCCCTTTGCTGAGTCCTATCTCCAGACTAGGAACTATGAGAGAGCATGCCTTATCTGATGAAGTGCAGGAAAAGATGTAGTGGGAAAAGAACACATTATATCAGTTTAGCAGCATATTAATTTCTCTTCAACCACTGGTGACAAAGAGGAGCTGTCTGTGTTTCAGCATAGCATTTAGGAATGTTCAAGGGAGTAGGAGGCTTCCCTTTGCTCCACATTCTCTGCAGGTCCACAAAGCTGTAAAATGTTAATCAATTAAAAAAATGTAGGGGTAACCAGCTGGACTTACAGATGCTTGTTTTCATAGTAGAAAAGGAGATATGGTGACTGTGAGCAAGATGACTTTTCATACAGATTAGATACTGTTCCTGAAACTCTGGTGCTTGATTTATATTTTTAGCTTCACAGAGCTTTATATGTTCTTTAGCATCTAATCCATTAACACTGTTACAAATGTCCATATCTATTATTTCCTATGGTAATAAACCCCACTTAGAAAATAAGCAGCTGAGTAGAGAAGCAGTTGCCTTTAATTTAATATGTGGCTTTGAGTTTTGCTGAACTATGAAGTTACTTCTAGGCCAGAGGTGTTAGAAAGTGAGTAGCTGTGTGGTACTCTTTCTTCAGGGATGCTAGCAACCTCATGCTGAGAACTTACTGCCTGCAATTCTGTAACAAGGGAAGTGGTTCTTCAGCTGCTACAAAGGTGACAAGGAAAACAGTATGTGTTCTGAGAACATAAAAATATTAGTAATCACTGATATTACACCTTGAATTCATAGGCTTCACCTTTCTTTGCAAAGGTCTCTAGACATAATTTCTTGTACGCTTAGAAACGTAGGAAAATAGAGACAAATCAAGTCCAGAAAGTTGCTTGGAAATTTCCTAAAATAATCCATAGGAGAGATATGAAACAAATTCCAGTTATCTTGCATTTTAATTTCTTTTTATTTATACTGTGACCCTATTTTAAAGGGAAAATTTCTAAATATACAAACTTTTCTATAAAGTCTGTATCAAAAGAAAAAAGGTTTTCAGGAGTGGAAGACTCCTGAATGTGGTATTTCTGAGTCTTCTTATACTGGAAGGTTTTTTGTGTTCCTTCCACCCACCCAAAGATACTTCCAGCATGGGATTGCTTATAATTTTCACAGTCACATGTGTTTGGTCAAAAAAATTATTCCAGAATGTATTTTTCCATACAGTCCATACAGACTGAAAATTTCTTGACAGGGAAACCCTCCTTAGGACAGGCATCCTGAAGTGGAACAATCTATTCATAAAGTTTTTTGATTAGTTCCATGTGAGATTCTTAAGATTTTTGGCAAACTCCATCAGAAAGAGAAGTCCTTAAATTAAAAACTTTACATTTTTCCTGTGGATTATATTCATGCACACTGACGCTTACAGCTACCACAGAAAGAACCACACAAACTGTTCAGCCTAAAAGATTTGTGGTCATCCCTTGATGTTGTTTGGGGCAGTGTGAGGAAGAATCTGGACTGTGTTCAAAACAGATACTTCTTGACGTAACGCAGTGAGATGAGCCCCTGAACTGAGCACCTTGCAGCGCTGAAGCAAGGCGTTGCTTAGTTGTTTTGCATTGTGGATGCTTGGCTGTAAGCTGGAGAATGTACAAAAAGTGTGAGGCAAGCAATTTCCACCCCAGGCTCTACAGTCATCTGTCTGGTCGGCACTCGGAGGAAGGTGAGAGAAAGGTTATCGTGGAGGCCTCTCAGTGACTGTTGCTTCGGTAAACAGAAAACACATTGCCGAGTCTGATGACACAGATGTGGGAATAAGTTATTAACTGATACACAAAATGGAGTTGTAAATGGTTCCAGGGTCTTTCATGCTTGTTGTTGATGCCCTGCACCAACTGCAGAACTTAAAGCAGCCTTCTGGCTGCAAACTGCTGTTAATCTCAAATTCTTGAGGGCAATTAAGTATGTCACACCTTTGAACCCCTGGGACTATATACTTCTGTTAACAGCCCACTTGCCACCGTCTGCCAGCTGCACTGAATCTCCAGGCTGCTGCTGCTGCTGTTGTTGAAACAGAGTTTAAGAATGAGTTTTTAATATCTTTTCACTTGATTAATTTTAAGACAAAATCTTGCTTTAATAAACCTGAGTAGAACCCAGAATTAAGGCCATTTAGTAACACTGATACTTGTGGGAAAAATATTGCTAGAAAGAATAACTCTCTTAGAAAATAATTGCTGCTTTGGGGCATTATTTCCCATTTTCAGTTACTTTTTGTATCCAGACTGAACTTCTGTGCTTCTGGGTTTGAGGATGGGAAGATAAATATGTAGTTCTGTGAGGCAGTTATTTTCAATCAATTCAGACTGTACCTCTGATACAACAAATCCAGTGTCCATGTAAACACAAAACTGCTGGCTGTGGATTTTATTAATACCCAACAATAAACCTGTTTATTTGCAGTGGACATCGGCTGAGTAAAAAGAAAGAGGAGATCATCAATGCCAATCTACTTTATTTCAGTCTTTCAAAAGCTATGGATACTGTATCTTTTCAAATCAATGCATTTCCTATGATATTCTCCAACACAATTCTGAAGAATTTTTCTGGTGTGCACGTATCAGCAATTTCTTTTATTGGTGTTCCTTCACTTTGCATAAAATATTTGCTGTTGGAAGACATATAGTCCAGGTGCTAGTGTGCCACCGTGTGAAATGGAACAAAAGATTGCCAGTCTCTTCAGCAGTAAAAATTATCAGCAGGACAGCAACTCACTCCTGAATCCCCAGCAGCTTTAGAAGAGGGAATCATGGGTTCATTCATGTCAGGCAGAAGAAAGAACTGAATCTGTCTGTCTGTATGTCTGATGGATGATGTGATCATTGCTGAATCCTGTTGTTTCATAAATGGTATCCAACTCTACCTTTATTTCCATTCAGAAGGTCCAAAATGGAATAGAAAAGCTTTGTTTTGTAATTAAGGCAAAGAAACACTTTTTCTATGAGAGGAAAAAAAAACCCTTCAGTTCAACCTCAACCATTTTTCCCCAATTATTCAGTTCAGTGGCTGAACTGAATAATTACACTGCCTAACTGCTACTCGTCTATCATTCAGGCCAAACTGGAATTGCAGTTATTAATCAGAGCATATTATGATGGTTGGCAAAATGAACCACTGTTCCTCCAAAATAAACTCTTTGTCAGTGAAAACAGATACATGTGTGACATTTCAGAAAATTTTGCCATTTCTTTTGGTACCTAGCTACAGCTTTAGGGTTCTACAGGACCATTTCTGAAAACATTTTTTTTGTGGAAAATACAAGCACATACAAGCTATGGATATCTGAACCAGATTATGTAAAAGAGAACTTTTCTGTTAGTATTCAGTTTAAACTTATTTTAACAGAAACTTTTGAGAGTTTTAAGATGTTTGAATAACACATTTTCCTAAATATTTCACATGGCTTTCATGCTCAGAATTCAAATACCATATAAAGAGTTTTATTAAATGCTTGTGGTTTTTGTAGGTCTCCATGAACTTTGATGAGGAAAATAAAACCAAAATAGATTGTACTGATGAACTTCTGTCTGTTTTAAATTAAGAAACAAGGAAAGTGGTATTAGCAAATTTCCCATTCCAATTTCATAGACATTAAAGTGATCAAATAGATTGCGCACATTTCCAGCTTATGAAAAATGATATGAAGGGGAAATCAGAAAGGGAACAGCCATAAGACTTGACTGGGACTATATATAGTTGATATAGAAGGCACCATAACTCTTCTCCTGTCACAATAAATCTGCAACACTTTTATACAGAAAATATATATTTTTTGATTAACTACAGTTACGCAATTTCCAGGGGGAAAAAATATAATTAAATTTAGAAAAAAATAGACATATCAAAAGAAAGAAGATTCATAGCTTTTGTAACAAAACAAAAGAAACCCTTGCATAGATACTACTGCTTAAAAGCACTGAAATTAAAATTGACACTTTCTAGACATTAGCATCTAATTCTATCTTTAATTGAAATAATATGTGCAAGTTTTTAGGATGATATCTACAAATGCTGAACAGTATCTCCTCCAGTCATGCATTTTGATTCAGTTTTTTCTTAATGGAGACTTGGCCATTTCCAAGAAATTTCTCAGAGATGCTTTTGGAAGCATCTTTGGAGTTTTGAAGAACTGAGAGTTTTTGATTTTCCAAATGGTTGGAAAATAACTTTTTTTTTCCAAATTTTTTTTTACTTACTGTTGTTGTTTAGGTTTTTTTTTTTTTAAAAGAAAATCCATGTCTAGTAGCTAAAATATATTACTTTACTTGATGCATATTTTTTCAGCATGGTCAGTATGAGTGAAAAAGTTAGGAGGAGAAAAGCACATGAAAAAGGGGAAGTCATTTAATTACCTTCCAGGCCCATTTACTCTAAATTTTGACGAAATGCTAAAAAGAAAATCATTTAAGATGAATATTAGTTTTTACAACTTACTTTTCTTTCAGATATACTAATTTGAAATATTGATTTGAGGTAATTTGCAAATAATACTTGGAATCTGTAATTCTAAAATTTTAAACTGAATTGAAGAAAGTACAGTTCAAATGTTTTAAGATCCATCTGTGCTAATGGACAAAAAGTGGGTTAAGTGTCCTTACAATGCCATTCTGCCTGAGTGTTTCTGGATTTTCTCCAGGTACATCATCTTTTTTTATATCTCGTGAGAAAACAGTGGAACTCTGGATTAGCTCAAGAGTTCCTCTGTACAGAAAAGACTACAAGACTGAGTTGTCTTGCTAGTCAAAGAAACAGCAGAATCACGTCTTTATATCTCAGTTTTGAGGTGAAAACATCATTGCATTATACAATAGGATCCTGTAGGAAGTTTCTCTGAGAAAAACAGTTGTTCGAAGCGGTGGATATATTCTAACCAAATATTTGTTACCTCATGGGACATAGTTACAGTTTGGTGTCACCAGGCACTGGAAATTAGAAGTCACTTAATGAAAATTGAACTACTTATTCAACCAGTGAATGTCAATAACCAATTATGTGTCTCTTGTTAATGCACTATATATACCATTTATTTTTCTTTGGCTTATGATTCTGATTTTAGATTTAAACAATAAACTTGGTATCTCTGATCTCTAGGGGACTGTCTTATCTTAATTTAAGAAGATGAACTGAAGCATAATGTGCTATGGCAAATGCAGGGCATATGAAGAGGAGGCATGAGGAAAAATAAATGTTCACATACATACTATTAGGGGTATAATTATATTACACGTATTATAGTATATGCATATAATCTATTAGGAACTTTCCTGAATGACAATGCTTTTAAGTCTTGATCAGAGGAATAAAACTGTGGAGGTGATTACTGCTGAGCTGCAGTAAATGTAACCTATTAACTCAATTTGGGATAACCAGTAGAGTTAAAAGGGCTCATTACTAGAATAAAATACCATTTGTGGGAAAACATAGTAAGAGCTGACCTTAGAGACAAACTACAGATTGAGGTCTCCATCTGTCTTGCCACTGAACTATCAAAATACAAACCCTCAGGAAGAGGTATGATTTTTCTGCATTCAGTTTCTATTAATCAGGGATGTATTTCAGTCATGCAATCAGATTCATTGAGGCAACATATCTTGAGGCACGCAAGTGATACCAACAATGCCTTTGAGCAGGATTAAATATCATACAGTTAAATATCATATGGTTCGTTGTGCCAAAGGGAAAATTTTACCATTATGAATTTTTAACTTTATTTTTATTTTCTACTTGGTCAATGCCTGAAAATGGATTATTTATGAATATTACAAATAGTCAAATATACAAATATTACAAGGGGCTAGAATCTAAACAAAATCTAAATATACTCTGGTAGCTGAATCAACAATTCCATATCAAGAAGATCACAGATAACGATAACATTCTTTGAAAATAGATTTTAGTTATTAGAAATCTAAAAATAAAGACCATTTGCTTTCACAGACAAAGTTATTTCTTTCTTATTCAATAGTTTATTTTCTACACCTTTGTTTCCTAGTAGCCTATTATGTTTCTGTGTAAAGGATGTGTAGATAGCATGCAAAGGATGTTAGTATCTCTAATATTAATATTATCTCTAATATCTCCATCTCTAATTTAAAATATCCAATCACATGCTATAAATAAACTCCAATTTAACTGGGGCAAGCAATCATAACCTTAAGTCAACTGACAAATACATAGCATCTGGGAATGCGTAGAAAGATGAGAAGAAATAGAGTTATCTGCATCCACTATTTCGAGCCATATGGATAAATTCCTCTTCTGTATGAAAACGAGTATTAGTGATAAATGATGATATTGCATCTACATGGAATATAGAAAAACATCCCAACCAGAGTAACGGGGAAAAATCCTGGGTGTGCAGGTATTTGAGTAATGTATGAGATTAAATCATAATTACAGTGGAATTAGGAATAGCAAGAGTCTGATAACACGTCCTGCTGCTGGTAGTATCTTTCCTACACAGGAAATATTCCAGTTCTGCTTCTGTATGCAAGGAGAAGTGATTTTGAGATCTTAGCTACATTTGAATAGTGAATCAATTGATATACCTATGACTATTTGCACACTTTAAAAGTGTAAATAACTTACTATTAAAAAGTCTAAAAAAACAGCATTTACATCCTTTCAGAAACTTGACATGGAAATTTTATTTTCATTTTTCTTTTTTTTTTTTAATTGTTTATCATACACATTTTTCATTGTAATTTTCCATAAATATATATGGACAAACTTGACATATTAGACACTAGTACAAGCCTGGAATAGAACTTAATGAGCAAGTATGCATTTAAATACAATGTAATGCAGTGCATATGCATTTTACAAGGTTAATATACATTATGAACAATGAATTTTGTCAGGTCAACAAAAGGATTTGGCATCTAAAAAGAGAATATTATCATTCACTCAGATCTCTTTGGAACATAAATAGCACCTCTAGCTAATAAATGATTGTCAAAAAAAAAAAAAAAATCTAGCCAATATATTCAAGTAAATACCGTACAATATTGCAAAATACAAAAAGGAAGAAAAAAATTTGTTAGTCAACAACAATGGCTACTGCATGTTTAATTATTGCATAGCAATACCAAGTTCTGTTGGTAGACTGCAGATATGGTGAACTTTCCAAGTAGGCTATAAGTGGAAAATGCACGTATGTCTCACTTCAGGAAGGGTACTTATGTAGGTGCTTTATGTACCACTCTGAAAAAATCTCTCAATAACTTTAAGGTAGGACTTTTAAAGAGTCAGAGACAAATGTAGACTTTTCACTGGCTTGCCTACTTGCAGACAAAATAAAGAACCCAAAACCTGGAAAAGGTATGAAAAATTGTCAGTGTCTTTAGAGCCTAGTGTTCTGGAGAGTTTCCCATAATAATTTACAGGAATATTGTTTGCAGGGCCTTGAGTATCCTCATTCTTCATACTTCTTACAAGAATATCATGTCCCTCAATACTTCATATGATCTTGTCATACATTCTACAATAGATGAAAACTCAGTCTACGTGTTGCAGTCTGTTCAGAGATCATCTAGTTAATACTTCCACAGCAAAGACAACCAACCAACCCCTCCACCAACAATGTAGGCTTTACAGTCTAACAACAATGAAAATTCTCAGTGATCTTAGGCCACTTTGAACTGAGTCATGGTTGAAATACCAGTGTTATGTAATATTGCTGTTTTCTGAATGAATTTCTGATATAAATAAAACCAGCAGAAACTGAAAAATAATAAAATATACTCTTGTAGAAAACCTTTAAATGTTTCTGTCATTTGCTGAAATCTTTTATCTGCTTACAAATGTGCTTCATTTATCAGGCACAGTATGCAACTTACTTTAAGACATTATATATATTTTATATATACATAAATATATATAATATATATATATTAGAGTTTCATATATAGGGGAATACATATATACATACATACACATATGCATATATAGTCCCTTATATATAAATCTATATATACATTCCCAAAAGACATAAACCATTTTCTCTGGAAATAACAAAAATGAAGATTATAAACTGCTAAAGAAAGGCTTGAAAGGAAATAGTTAATTTGCTTTGGGGTTAAGCAGATTTGTTCGGATATTTATTTAAATATATCGTCTATTTTTTATAATCTACATTCAGAGTTTATGTTTTTCTTTTTTTATTTACATAGGCTATTAAAATAATACATATTGTGCGTTAATTTAGGGACTGATTCATTAGGAATATTATGCAGGCACAGCTAAATTTGCCAGCTGCAACAAATCCTGCATTTGCTGTGTTACATCTGATACTCCTGAGATTTGATATGGAGAAAATAAGGCTGAAGGCTCCACTGAAGCCACATCACCTCCAATGTCTGATAAAGCTCTTTGACTTTAAAAGGGTTTTTTATGTTGGCTTCAGTGGACTTTGTACTAGTCCTAGAAGGCAAGAATGGTTTGCAGACTAAAAAGAAGAATATCTTTGAAGAAACAATCATTGTTTTTGTAAAGAGCATATGAAGAACAACCCTTATTCCTTGGCCCCAGTCCAATATTTTGTGACCATCTCCCTCAACTGGCCCACAAAAGGGGGGGCAAGCTAAAATTCTGTATTATTTCTAAACAAAAGAAACTTTCTTTTTTTTCCCCAGAGATGCAAAATGCAAAGTTTGGGTGTATTAACTATGTAATGTTTCCATTTAATTACTTCCACTAACTCAGAAACGGAAAGAAAACAAAAAAAAAAGGAGGGCCAGCATCTCACAGAAAGGACTTTAGATATCTAAATGACACGTTGATTTTTTATACCGGTTCAGTGATGTAAAAACTACACCAGCATGGATTAAATCTTTAGATTTAATAAAGCTATGCCAATTGACACAAGAATTTGGTCATAAATATGCACTGCCTTAAAAATAGAACTGTAAGTAGCTTCAAATATTTGGGAGACTTTCTAATAGTCTGTACAGGTTTTATCATTATGCTTTTTGATAACTGTATTCTTCCAGGGTCATGCAAGTCTCCAAACTTCAATTGAGAGGTAGATGACGAGAAAAATGTGAGCTGCAAAACAACAACATGCAAATTATCTTGAAATTATATAGCAATGCTTATGCAAATTGTGATCAAAAAGGTGATAATACATGCAAACACTTTCTATATATATATTTATGCACAAACATCAGAAAAGCACCCATCCCCAAAAAAATCCGGAGAGCCTTGTTAAAATTGATATGTCATCTTGGAAAATAATTATTTAAAAATTCCCTTTATATTCCTCCCTGTCAGTAGAAAAATAGTCATCTATAGAGAAACTAACAAAAGTTGCCTCGATTCGATTTTGTTATAGGCAAATTTGTCAGTACCAGTTACAGCATGTTCATCTATAAAAGTGGTCACTGGCTTTGTTTATTGAAATCCTGGCTGTATGTGGTATCTGTAGCTTATTATGTATCTGAATAATACCTCCCCACTAATACTCACAACCATCCAGACCTAAAAGCAGCAAGTGAAAATGCTGCTTAGGCATTTGAGGAAAAAGAACGACAAGAAAGCATTTAAGTAAAGTCACTAAATGCCAGGCCCAAATTCTTTGTGTTACATCAAAATGGAGAACGGGGAGGGGGGGGGGAGGGGAGAAGGGGAACCTCCAAGAGGAACTAGAGTTCTCTGGGAGGAACAATTATGTACACGCTGCCAAATGATATGCACTGATATACATAAAGACCACTAAAATTAATGTGAATTTTGAATCATGATGTCAGTGAAATTCTTGCCATTCACTTCAGCAGTAAATAAAGTTGAACTTCCTCTGATAAGGACAGCATCATTAAAAAAAAAAATCTATTTGAAGATAAAATAAGACTTTCTCTAACTGTCAAAACAGTTCACAAATCACACTCCTGAAATAAAAGGATTGTAGTCTGGCTACTTATGCCACATGATTTCATATAAAAAGATGCTTTTGTGAACTTAATGGAAATACAGAACTGACAACATTTGCAACCACAGTTCAACGGTGAGAAGTGGGAGGGGTGAAATTTTGATATGTTCTTGAAAAGTACTGAGAATTATTAGTGAGAAGTCTTTCTCTGGAGTTGGAAAGGGCAATACAGAAGAACCCTTCAGCTACTAGAGAGTACGATGTCAAAAAGCCCTAAAGAGATAAAAGTATCCGTGTGTCTACTCTGAAACTACTTGAAATTTAACCTTGATGTTAAATAGGAAAAGTATTATTGATGTTATCCCCTTTTCTACTAATTTTAAAATTTTGGCATTATTTTTCTTCATTGATCAAATAAGAGCAAGATGATAATTAGGCTCAGTGATATTTGGGCAGAAATATGAAGAGGATGAAGTATACATGAGTATAAATGAGATTAAGAGCAATTAAGAGCTTGCACTGACTGATAGAGATTACAGACTCCATAGTGCATAATAGATGCATCTAGTATGTCTTGAAGTTTGAGAGTACATTTCTTGATTGTAGGGCAGAGACATCTCTTAGTCCTGACCCTGCAGTGGTGCAGACTGGGGGCAAGGTAACTAAAAGAAACCAGGGGGATTTAGAGAGTTGGTATATACCCAGGTCTTATCCTGAAAGCAGAAATGTGATGATGAAATGATTTGCAGTACAAGTTACAGCTCAGTGCAAGTAAGAGTGATATTCAGGGGTTTGAAGGAAAGTTATACTCAATTTGCTACTTTGCTCCTCAGTACAGAATTGATTCAAGGCAATTTATTATTATTATTACTTATAGAAATAAGAGCTAGATATACAAGGCAATTGCCCCTTTAGGATGTGTTATTTGGAAGACAGAGTTGTTTAATTCCAGGCAGTTTTTGCATAGATATGGTTCCAATTTTCTTCATTCATCTCTGGATTTTAACTTCCTTAATATTCAGTAATATCAAGAGTATTCTGATGGTTTTTATTTTGTTGCTAGTATTATTAGGAAAAGTAATGAAAGGGGTGCAAGGAAATGTTTCACTTGACTCAGTTCATACTAGAGGTACTTCATACCTCTGGTTGCCTGCTACATCATTTTACCCTATGGGAGTAAAAATTGCGCATCGGTGAGTGGTGGTAAAGCAGCTCTTTCTTTCGTTCTATTATTTTTTAACATAATTAACCAGAGATGAAAGAGTAGTAACTCTGCAGAGGGTTGTGTTTATATAAATTTTTATTTCCTCTGAGATAGCAACATAATTTTTGTTACTGGTGGTCAGGTGTGTCTATGGCTCAAGGAACCTTGTTTTTCCCTTATTTCCTATGCCATGTTGCATCGTATTCTGTGGTCCTGCACAGAACAGGTAAATTGCCTGCATGTTTCCTGAGAGCCTTTTTTTATTATCTTTCTTCTGAGTCCCTTATTTACTCAACAGCAACTTTTAACAGACTTAAGTCAAAACTTGACACTTGTTATCTTCTACCCTATATTCTTAATCACGCTGTTTTTTACAGAGAGATAATAAGCACCTAGAATTTTGCCTCAGTCATTTTGGTTCAGCCTCTATATTCATCTCTTTTCAAATAATCTCAGCCTTTCTACCACTTGCTGTCAAGAGCAGAGTGATGTTCCTGATGACTACTCTTTAGCTAAAATTTCAGTTCATCTTTCACAATCCAGTATTTATAACTGATATTCCTCACTGTATGAAAGCTTAGTGTCTATGAAACTCCTCATCACTTTCTGGCTCTGGGCACATAGGGCCTTCACAGATCCTGGAATTCACCCTGTGTGTTTATATAGCCAAAAACAGAGCAACACTTTTACCTCTTGGGGTGCTCACAGGGCTATGGTTTGGAAGGAGGTGCAATGTATTTATTTCTTCTCTGAAGCTGGGGGCTAGGAGAGGAATTGTAATTTTACTGGGACTAAATCATTCTCCTTTACACAGTTCATTGCTCAAATCTGAGCATGTAACCCATATTTTCTCCCAAAACTCTGAAATGCACATATTTTGTTGCTGATGTGCCTATAAAATTACAGGACTTGTAGAAGGTGTTTGGTTTTCCTGCATATAATTAGGTAAAAAGTAGGTATTAATTTCTGTACCATGCTGCAAGTAGATTCATGACGCTTCTCCTCCCAAATGGTGCAGAGATAATGAAAAAGTTCAGTATTACTGTGGAAGTTCATAGTATATAGGATGATAACCTAGCAAAACAGAAGGAAGCACTAGCAAAATTTTTAGAATGAAAATAATAATATTGAACACTACGCTTTCTTAAAAGCACTCACATATTTGGTAGATTTTACTATTAATTTTTTTCTTTTGTTATTGGCGCTTCAAAGTATGTTTAACACAGCTAGCTGTCTGTCCAATATATTTGCAACTTTTTGAGATTTAAAAAAGGGCTAAAATGATTATATTCTTTTCCCTGAATTGAATGTATGTGTATTCTGCATAAACAGTGCACAAATGTTTTATGAATCAGACCCTTAATTTTCACAATTTCTGAGGCATTTATATGCATCTCTCCAAAAAGAATAGCACCTTTCCTCCCCTACAAATAGAACAGAAATATTTTCACTTAATATCTTTTAGCTTTCAAGTGCAATGCTGATTTCTCTAAAGTAAAATCGTAGACTTATGCTTTCTTTTGCCTAAAGGAAGAGGAACAATTGTGTACATTTTAATTGATATAAGCTTCTGTGTGAAATTGTAGACACAAGACCATATACCTTGCACAAAAATGATATGTCAATACAAAGCTTCCAGACTGGCACTGTCAATGTGCCTTGCAGCATTTTTGCTCGAACTGGCATTACAAAGAAGAAGTAGCTTTTTACTAACTACATGGGAAAGGGAGGTGAGAACTGGTATAAAGTTACCTGTCTGCAAAGACCTGAAGTTAGACCTTAAATCTCCTCTCAGTAGACCATGAAACAACTAATGACTTGCCAATAAACCCAAGCACCTACTTTGAAGTCATTGCCATGAAACTGATTCAGGCCACAGAAGCCAAGGGTAAGTACCCTTTTAACATCAACAGGTTCTGAATCTAGTCCCTTTAGGAAGAAGGCTTCACAGTCCAATCCAATTCCTTCAGCCATACAGGAATATATAACCGAATAAACTCATTGTCACTGTTGTTAGCAATGTAAATCTTGGTTTTAAATCCTTTTATTTACAGGCAGATTTTAGCTTAGTTTGAATTAGCGAGGTCTGAACGTACTTTGTGTTCAAATATGTATGTTGAAGTACAATGTAGTCAGCTATCACAGGAGGAAACAACTTCTGGAATATATTGTAATTCAGCTGTTTATTGTATTTTAGAGATGGTGCCCACCAATTGTTCATCTTCTAGCCTTAATTACATATTATATTTGTTTATACAGACATAATGTATCTTTTTTGATCTAGTGGGCCTACAAAAGAGAAAAAAAGTTTCAGTGTGCTTCATTCAGGTACTCTGTCTCTTTCGAAACAAATTTTTGAGCTTATATTCTTTTTAATATTAGTGGTAAGTACAGTTTGGGCAGATTATTTCAACAGACTTTAACAATACTCTAAAGATGAACACAAAGTATCTTCCCAAATAAGATAAGAGATACTTTTGCATTAGATATACTTTAAAAAAAAAACCTGTTTTGTCATTGGAAGGCTTTATTTATAGTCTGGTTTATCCGACTCTTGATTGTCCAGAGTCATAGTTTGATGGACTCATTTGCATGGAGTCACTACCTTTGTAATCTCAATTTTGTATCACTGAAATAAATAAACTATAGATAGTAATTTAACTTAGAGTCTTGCCACGGGGCAAAAATCAGTTCCCATCCAATATTGTGACTGATCATTGTTACCACAAAACCTGGCCTGTGTCTTGAAGACATATCTCTAATGGAAGTCATAAATGTTGCCTTGTGAGCTATATTGCAGATTAAATATTGGTTTCTCTTTCTGAAGGATCTTCAAGAGCTTTATCAGCTCTGCTGGCAGCATCTTCATTCTCATTGTTTGTTAATGGTTCTGCTTCCTTCGAGTCAGCATTCTTCTGTGCTTTCTGCTTCTCATCTTCTAACTTCTTTTCTTTTGCCAAAAGCCTGTAGTTAATGGCATTGCCAATGAACAACCAGATACTGGCCACAATCACAATCACTCCGCAGACAAAATACATGTACTGATATTCACCAGTAACATCCACTAACCAACCTGAAATACAAAGACAAGAAGAGAGAAAAAGAGTCTTTAGAATAGAATACCCAATACAATCCAGATCTTTCCCTAGGAGAAATACCTCTATATTGCCTGGTTTTGAAGTTGGAGCAGAAAAGCATTTTCACATGTTCAAATAGTCTAACATATATAGCCAAATTCTAACAAAACCTGTATTAGTCAAGCTAGCAATTGTCATTGGAATCACTGACTGATAAAATATTGAAGAACAAAGTAAGTAAAGCTTAATGAATAATGACAGACAGTTTTTTAGTTCTTTCATTTTCATTCTTTCATTGTCTTATTATTTTATTCACCTCCTAATTTTGTTTCCTATTGTTTTGGAGTGACTGTCTGACACTCATGGAGGCTGCATACCGACAATAGGATGAAGAGGTATGTGCCTTTTTAGGCTGCTGTCACTGTGCATCAGCTGCTTGCTTTTCATTTTTACTTTCCTGTGACTGGTGAAAGAGATAGAAAGGCTCTTCCCTTCAGCTATCGTGCTCAACTGCTGAGTTTTGAACTCTGAAGCCTGTACCTAAAAATTACATCCACACCTCTGAGATTAATTTGGTCATGACAAGGAAAATAAAATATAACTGTTCTTCCACTTTATGAGCCATTCTTTTTAAATTTTCCCAACTGCCAAATCAACTATTTAGCTCTGAACTCTGCTACACTATCATTGAAATTCACAGGACAACCTGCACACTTCAATTTAGTATTTAGATGCTTTTACTGGGTTGAAGCCACAATGCCAGCCTATTCACCTGATACACATTTACAAGCCATCAAAGTATTTTAGTCTTTTCTTTCTTTCACAAGCCTAGTATTAGGAAAAATGCAAATAGCACTGCAATTGTATAATTCACCTATTACTGTAAATAGTACAATTTACTGTTTTTTGTCGATGAACAGTCTTATAAAACTGATGATTAAAAATGAAATTCTGCATTAACATTACTTCAGCATAATATTTTAAAGGATATGAACTAGTCAAAACTGGAATTTAGCTTTTGCATGTGCTCATTCTCTTTGGTGTCTCTATTTAACCAGATAAATCAATTATTCATAAAGTTATAGCACAAACACATGCTTTTCAAAAATTCTGCAAAGCAAATATACTGAAAAATAAATAGTTGCATATGCCATTGCTCCATAAATATTAGATTTAATATCTTTAGAGTTAATATTAATATTGATTTCAGAACCTGACTGAAAAGGCTGGACTCCAGAGGCCACAGGCTCAGTCCCCCCACTAGGTGGCAGAGGAAGAGTCTGTGTGACAAGAATATATTTTGCTCTACCATTACCAAAATGAATTTGTATGTTAAAAGATGAGGGAAATATGGAACATCTTGAGGACTATTAAACATTTACTTGTACAAATATTATTGTAGTGAAGTGAGTGGAATTGTTTTGGCATATTTAAAATTTCACTCAACAATGTTATTTTCATACAAATAGTGAGAGTAATCCTTAAAATAATTTGATAATTATAAATGGGTTTAGGCACATATAATCTTGCCGACGTTTGTGGCTCTGCTTATGTAGGTATAGTGTATGTTCACGAGGCTGATAATCTTCATATTGTTGGGCTTACACTGCAACACACACACACACACATTTAATGGACACTTGTCCATAAGATTTGAGCATCTATTTCTTTAGTCTGTTATATCAGCAGAAACCTTAAGATTATAAAGCTTACTAACAGCATTACTAAATACTGACTAAAAAGCTAGCAAACAGAAAATACTTTAGATAAGACTCTTCACCATTTTTGGTGCTAGAAGCCCAAAAGTTACGAATATAGTCCAAGCTATACACCTAGGCTCCCTTTAGGCTCCCCTTACACTCAAAAAAGAGAAGTTGGCAACATTTCCATCTTTTAGTCAATGTAGGATGGTTCACACTCTGAATTGCCTTACACATATCTGTTGGCTATAGAAACAGGCTAAAAGACTGGCTGAGAGCGAGGCTGTGGTGTAAAATCATGCCAGGGTGCAAGGCTCCATGGCACTGCACTGGAATCCCACCAGACACGCACACTGCCTAGGCCACTGAGCATGCCCCTGTCCTTTCTGGCACCTCCCTACTGGCTTCTTCTCTCTAGAAATGCCAGCCCTCTCTGTTTAGGCAAACTAAATCTGCTATTTTAAATTTACGCAGGTGCTCCTCTAGCTGCCATTAGGTTAGGGAAACTACAAGTCACTGTGAGATCTTCACAAAAACTAACCAGTGGATTCGATCAATTCAAGAGAGTAAGAACTGTGTTGGCAAAGAGCAAATTGGAGCTGAATACACGTAAATCAAGGCTGCAAAGTTAGCACTACATGCTATCAGGAAAACATACATTTATCACATAGATTTATGGGCCAGCAGAAATATGCTCTTAATCTATCAATTGCACACGCATGCCATGTACGCCTTTAGATTCTCACGTGGATCTGCAGCTGTAAAGTGCAAAGATAATTGATGCAGTGTGCTGCTGTTACAGTACATTCCTAGTCGCACAGAAAACATTAAATAACATTAAGAATAATGTTTATATTAATTCAATACTAAATTGCAAGATTATGTTATAATGTCTGAAAAAATGGAATAAAAGAGATTCTTACCTCCTAGAGGAGGCCCTATGAGCACAGGGCAACACTCCACAATGGTGACAAGTCCAACTGCACTGGAAAATCTGGCAGCCCCAACGAGGTCCATCAATGTCTCAAAAAGAACGCTGCTAACCATTCCAAATGCAAACCCAAAAAATACAGCATATATCACCAAGCCAGTGTAATTTGTTGCCAGAGGGCACAAGATATGACAGACGCCATTGTACAAGACAGCAAAACTAAAAAAGTACTGAATCTTTGGCCGGATAAACTTGGAGTTTGCTACGAGTCCCATTGAAGGCCTAGCAAACATGTCTACGAAGGCTAAGATAGATAGCAAAAAAGCAGCAGAATATTCATCAATTCCCTTGTGCTTGGCATAAGGAGCCAAGAATACTATTGGAGCGAAGAAACCGATAAACATAATGACATTTCCTGACAAATAGATCAGAAACCCTCTGTGTTTGAAGAGGGACAGATCTAGATACTTATTCATAGTTTGCCAAAAAGACTTCTTGTTGTTTTTGTGCAAGGTAGAATCTCCTGTGCCTTTTTCAACATCTTTTTTCACAGGAGGGACTGTTTTTGGTCCAACAGGTCTCATAAGCGACCCAGCCACACAGCAGTTCAAAAGAAGTCCTCCCAGAATGAGAAAGCTTCCTTTCCAGCCAAATGCATTAAAAAGGAATTGATTGAGAGGTGCCAATGTGCTCAGAAACACTGGACTTCCAGCCATGGCCAATCCGTTAGCAATGGGACGCTTCTTATAGAAATACTTGCCAATCATGGTCAGGGCAGGCTGTAAGTTGAATGCTAAACCCAGACCTAAAGAACACATGAAAGACAGTATTATTGAAGGTCATGCACTAAAAAAAACCCATATCACACCTCTTTCAAGTTATTTTTAAAATGACCAGTATCTAATCCAGTGATTCCCAATAAAGATAGTAAACCAACTAGCATCAGAGAATGAAATACAGCTTCATTGCTGTCCGTGTGTGTTAATGCCAAGACTATGTCATGGTGGCATTCTGCCATTTCCCCCTGTAGCACTGCAATAAAAGCCAAAACTCCTTGTTGTGTTTCAGCAATGACAGAGACAGGGAAATCACAGAGGAATGATGGTATCAGCACCTTGACTCACCATTTTTATATTTACTAAGCTATAATGCAATTCTCTCTTGGCTCATTTCACAAAAGTTATTAAATGTCACCTCAGCTACAATGAATGCAGGGTGTATTTAAATGCATAAATCTCCTCATTTCTTATTTCCAGCCCTATTTAAGATCAAACTTGTGTTCAAAAGTGGAGCTTAAAATGGCTAATTATTTTGGAGCACATTCAGCTCCACTTCCCCAGGTATGGAAGTCACTACTAAATGTGGAAGAGTTGTAGAGGACATGCATGGGAGAAGACCACCCATCCACATCTGCTGAACCTCTAGGCCTTCTCTCTGCATTAAGACATCTAGGCAATAAGGTCTAAGTAGCTATGCATCTGCTGGATGGCACAGGATAGAAGTTTTCTTCTCTGATAGGCCCATTCCTGGGCCCTCAATTTATTCTTTCAGTGAGTCCCAAGTTTAGGATGTAAAAAATAAGAGCTTTAAGAAATAATCACTGAACAAAGAAGGACTCCTTTAGTCCCAACATAAAGAAAGATGAGCTTGAATATAGGAACATGTATTATCATCTCATTCATTTATTACCTGCCAATATTTCACCTCACTTGCCTTCCTTATTCTGAGGAGGTAGTTTAAAGAAAAACCCACAACTTTTGATAAGGAGGTTATTTAATTTACTGGCTTTATGATCACTTTAGTTCATTGCCTTAGGCAATATCTAGGCCTTTGTTGATATATGAATAATTTTATTTGGGGATTGACCCTGGAGAATTTTAAACAGAAAGCTATTGAACTGAAAATTGTTAATACTTATCTGTGAGAGTATATGTGTGTACAAACCTAGAGAAAGTTGGTACTAGCTTTCGCATTTTTACTAGAATTCTGCTAGCCTCTGCCACGAGAAGTGCAACATGATTGAAAGCTAAAAGAATGAATGTGAAATTCTACACAAATGACTGTAATAAGTGCTGTCATGAGCCAATCAATTTTTATACCATAATTACAGTGCAGTGTGGAACAGTACATACATACAGCATTTATTGAATAAAATCATCAGTTGTTCCTGAAATATCCTAAGAAATAATTTAACATCATACCAGCTAATTTAAAGGATTAGATAGTTCAGGTAGCTGAAATAAACTGATCTTGCTACCTTCTTGGTTTGCATTTGTACAATGCCTCGCACAGTGGGTTCTTGATCAGTAAGGCTCATTGGTAGAACAGTATTAGAAATAATAGAATAGAATAGAATAGAATAGAATAGAATAGAATAGAATAGAATAGAATAGAATAATCCCTTTTAAACAGGACTCTTACCTCCAACGACACCAATACATAGATAAAGTTCCAGGACGCTATTGCAGAAAGAGGAAGCAATCATACCAAATGAACACAGGATACCTCCTGCTATCATCACAGGCCGGCTACCATACTTATTCACCAAAATACTGCTTATGGGACCTGTTGGTAGAAAGAAAATACATTAACAGGTAACAGGTAATTCCATCATACATGTCTTTGTGTTTAGGATACGTTGGAATGCCTACTCTTCCATCCCGGAAAATGTTTACCTGTTTCTATACCGATTTGTCTTACAAACACACTCTGTAAGTTTGCGGACACATGAGTCTGGATGTGGATATATTGCTACCATGACAATATAAATATTGATTAGTCATGGAGATGGATCAAAAGATTAAAGACATCAGACAAGCAAGAGGGATTGTTACAGTTCACAAGCAATCAATACTGAGATCGGTCAATGGAAGTTTTGAAAGTGCAAGGACTGAAGAATTTCAAGTATGAGACAGATATCAGAACTCCACAGAGAAGGAGGAATCTCCAGGCAAGAAAACTAACATCTGATCTTAATACTGTAGCATGTCCTGGACCCCTACTTAAAACTACACATAGACTTAAAAATATTGTCCAATCAGAATGTAAATTTCTGGCCCCTGAGGCTCATTTTCCCTTACCTCATCCAGAAAGGAGTGTTAATGGGCAGTAAGATGACTATAGGTTGTCAGGGAAAATCTAAGATGTGGTTTAGCATAAAGACCTATAAACTTTGAAAATATTGCTACAGGTCTGTTTTTCAGTTTCAACTGCAATTCAGTTTATGGTGTAATTACGTCCATACTAAACAAACAGCTAGTGTGCAATTTAGCATGACATGCATTATAAGTTTTTTAAACAACCGTGACTAGAATAGATGGTGTGCTACATATCAAGATTAAGAGGTTGTCAAAGCTCTTTAGGTAAACCTGCATACCATCTGACTGCACTATATTTGGACCAAACCATTACGAATAGTTTTGCTTTTGCAATAACTAAACTTATCCAATTTAAAAAAAAAAAAAACAACATAATAAAAAGCAATAAATTTCAAACTCAAGATAAAGCAGGCACCTGGCATAAAGTGTAATACCAGGCTCTGCATCTGATTTCACTGCAAATCATTCACTGTACTGGTAACAGTTTTAAGTCTCTCTCTTTGTAAATATCTAAAGGAATAAATGCCAGAAACTCCATGATATGAAGAAGCCAAATCCAACCAAATTTAAAAGTGTATTTTCATAGGTACAGTGTTATTTTAGACTCCACCGTTTGAATTACCTTAAATGTATTAAAGTATTATTATCGATGTACTGTAAACGCTGATTACTACTTACATATCAACAACAAAAGTCTTAAGCATATGCCAAATGATCAATTTTTAGCTTACTTCCTTACAGAAATAAGCTTCTACAACAATGTTGCCCTGTGCCTGCCCGTCTTTTCTAATAGCTTGTGAATCCAGAAGTCAGTTTGAAATTAACTTGACTAAAAAGAAAAGATTTGAGTGATGTTTAGATTTTACGGTTTGTCCATTCATTAAATAGCTTGGGTCACAAGGAGTCTAGGGCAGCATCTGTTTAAAAAAGGAGGTCCCTGTCCAGGCAGCACAGACACTGGCCAATACACTCAGCCTTCCACCAGTAAAAGCAATCTATCTTCTTGCCCAGACAGCTGTACCATTCAAGGTACGTGGGGGCATAGAGGGTAAATAGGGTGGCTATTTTACTGGGAAGGTAAAGGATGCTCACACTGAAGGCATTAGGGCTCACCTTACAGACACGTAAACATAGGAGACCAGGCTCTGCTGTTTGTTGAACTGCAGTTTAAGCATAACTATATATTGAAACCAACAGACTTGAAAATCCACAGTCTGGAATGGCCCACCAAATATACAACAGCCCAGAGATTTATTAAAAGACTTTAAATCACATATGAAGCACTAAAACATTTCACTGACAGCTTATATTATGAGATACTTAACACTTCTTTGTTTCCATTTGGGGGGAACTACTGAGCAGAACAGTGACGAGGTGGGGTTTCTCCTTTGAGGCCATATGGAGAAAGCAGTGAAACATGAAGGACAGACAAATTACACTCCAAACACTTCCCAAATATATCATGCTCACTTCTCCTGTCTTAATAAACTTGTGCGCTCATAACTACGCTGAAGCATAACTTCAATCACAACTTTTTTATTTATAGAACTATGTTTGGACAATCAGTAGTTTGGCTCATGTTTGAATTAGAAAGAAAGCCCTTTTGAAATATGTGAACAATACAAATATTTCCTCTGGATCAAAAAAGCCCCTTTTAACTTGAACCCTTTGTTTAACTCAAAGCAAAAAGTTTCATCCCTATATCAATTAATATTTACATTTTTGAAAATAAACTAAAGGCAATTTTCTGGAAAAAAAAAGTTTTAATCGTTATAATTGCTAAACACAATAATAGTATTTCACTTCAAAGATACCAAAGTAATGATTTTTTAAATTATTTTCAAGTTCTTTTTCCTGTGATGAGATGGAAGTATTTACAAAATTGTAAATGAAAAATTTGTGTAGTATTTGTTAACATTCTGATCTCCCCCAAAATTACTGCTCTAATAAATGTTGCCTTGCTGTAATCTTACTTAAAATGTTCCTTTGCTGATCCCTAGAAAAAAATGTAGGAAAGAGGCATCATAGCAGGTAAATATTTGACCATACTATTTACAAATTTATTCACTACAGGCAGCACTCTGAATTGTACCCTTACATAAATACTTCAGTTATGATGTAGATAGACCTGTTAGCAATCTGTTTCTTTTCTCATTAAACAAAGACAGCATGAAAATCCAGAAGGACAGGTGTGAGAACAAATGAAAAAGATCAGGTAAATCCACACGTAGTAGACTATCAAGTGTTGGAAAGAGAGCAATGGCATTAAAAAAGATTGTTGTGCAATATTGCTATAATGTTAGCATTTTAAATAAAACCGTGGATCAAAAAGACAGCATTGAACAGCACTGACAAAGTTTTCCAACCATAATCAAGCACAGAGATGAGCTCTATTGTAATATTCACCCTAGAAGAGTACTGACTATAATAATCATATTCTTTAATATTGTTCCATCAATCCTTCCTTCCTCCTCCTGTGGAGCCAGGTTCTTGTTTTTTTAGGGGAAGAGGTTTGTTTTTAGTGTTTGGTTGGTTGGGTTTTTTTGGGAGGGGTCCAGAAACGGCAGATTTTGTAGCACAGTCCTTTGATGGAGATCATTTTGCAAACAGTTCCTTATTATGAACAAGAAAACTGGACCTCTGTGGATCTTAACTGTGACAGTTAGGCCAGGACTGTAAGTTACAGCTTTTCAGATCAAAGCATGCAGTGTTAGCCTCACGTACGATACCTGTAAGCTAGATGTCAAATATGGATGTATTAATTTAGGTAGGCAGTGGATGAAGACACCAGAGGAAAGACAAAGCTGTCTGATGGGTCTGAGCTCTGTACTTTTAAATGACCTAAATCTGGAATGTATCATGAATTTAAAATTCCTTTAAACCTAATATTCTCTTTGAGATGTTTTCCTTAACTTAATGATGTGCATTTACCACCACAGCTCCATTTAATTTTGGGGTTTCTTTTAGAATATTCCAGTATTTTGATGTAAAATTTGTGCGTGTGGGAAATACTAATTGTTCTATAAGCCATAAAGCTAGTTTAAGCTTACTCCCTAAGTTATCTAGGAACCCTTCCAATCTGATGAGTAGGTTAAAGATTTTCTTGTGACATTTGTGTATATACTTGGTTTTAGAGTCTCATAAAATGATGCATATCCATACTTCAATGTATATGAATCTACATAAATTCTAGCTGTTTGCCTGCCATCATACATTTTATAGCCACGCACAAATTTCATTTCACTTCTAACAGCTTCTACAATTATTTAAGCAATGCTCACATACCAGCATGTATCTATATTCCTTCAATATTTTTTGTTTTTAGCAGAAGGAAGATTAAGCTGTTTAAGTACTGTAACACTGCCAAAATCATGCTATACATTAATGCACATTAATGCACTAAAGGACTGCTGGATCTCTGAGTCTACTTTCCCGAAGCCTGAAGTAACTACATAACAGATGTTAAGTCAGGAAGCCCACAAGAATATTTACTCTGATCTCTCCCTTAGCACCTACAAACCATCAGCCACAAAAGACTACACACTCCCTAAACCAAATTTAAGACCATTATCATAATATGCTAACAGTCTCCTGGCTGTATTTTTGGTTTATATCTCTCTGTTTGAGGCAAATGACCAGACTGTGAGAAGGAATAGGACAGCAACTGTAACCGGTGCCACTGAACAACAGTTTCAGGAAGGCTGTGCAGCAGGACACAAATGCTTTAGAAGAAAAGAAAAAACAGCAGCTTTTCACATTCTTCGTCATGTGTCTAGGGAAAGATGGCAAAAGTCATTTCAGCTATGTAAGCAGAGACTGGCTTATGCATTTGGGAGCTTTTTGATTTGTTTATGAAGTTTTATACAAAGCCTATAATAATGTGATACCTACGTTCTCTTTTGATGGCTCAGCAGAACATTCACTTGCACATCTGTATTGGGCAAAATGTGAGGACAAAACTGCTTTTGCTGGTCTTCAGTGAATACCAAGACCTCTCAGAAGAAATATATTGCTTACAAATGAGATTAATTATTTCTTATAATAACAAAGGTAGCAATAACCCGTATTTTCCTCTCACTTCCAAGTTTAACTTTCCAATCACCATTTTAAATCTTCCGTGTTCTGCTAAACTATACTGTTGTAAATGAAAAGCAATAAAAAAACCTACATAACTGAATAATAAGTAGATTTAAAAAGCAGATGTTTGAAGAAATAATCACTTTTTTCCCCTTAAAAGATGCTTATTGTGCTAATACAGTTTAAACATAACTCGAACATTAAAGTTTCTTTCTGAAGAAATGTACTGCTTGCTATTTTTGCGGAAATGAATAGAGAGCTCAAACTATGCACTATAAATTTAATATTCTTTCTCATATGATTACATTCTCAGAGATACACACACCCCCATATACACACATCTATACACTTACTTGCTTTTTTCAGCCCTAAAAAAATATACACTTCAAAAAATGATCTGACTCTGGAGAAAATGAGACAACTTTGTATCTAGTATCTCTAAAAGCTTAAAGGATGCAAACCAGATAACAATATTTCCATTTCATAATATCTTGAGATAATAGTACAGGCAGATCAGTTTTAAGGCCATGAAATAGAATAAAGGAAGATTTATTTGGCATAAAATCTATATCTTGCTTAGCTCTCAGGTAGAGTAACATTTATAAGTCCAAATGTATTAGGTACACACCATTAATTTATAAGAGTGAGAGAATCTAGGATACTAGAATACTCACTGCCTTTTCTCTTTTCTGTCAATTTTTTTCTTACCAAAATGAAAAAAAAAAAAAAATTTACTTTAGACAGTTCTCCCGTAAATAGTCACCACTTCCTGTGAGGGATGAAAAAGTGTTCTGTAACTTAAATGTATAATAACTAGTCAGAATGGTTACAATAGTAGGGATTTGTTTGTAGCAGTATCAAGCTGCCATAATTGCCTTTTATGTCCATAATGAGGTCATCTTTGGGTCTATTCTATATTTATATTTACTGTAGGAATGAAAGTTTCTTTAAGAAGTATATAATCTAGGTTTTAGTATTTAATTTATTTGTCCTGGTTTGATTTCTCATTGCTATAATACAGTGATGTAATTAAAGATCACTCTATCTGTAATTTGTTTCACATACAGCCAGTGCATTTATGCTTTTTATTTTGCTACTTGCATTATTTTTAGTATGGAACTAGAGATGAACCTTCTTGATATAAAGATAATTTTTTAAACATATATTGACAATGTCATACAGTGTTCATAGTGTCATTGATCCAAAGCAACCTGAAATGACTTAGTCTGAACAATACAACATTTATTTAAATAAAGTGAATTGCTGAAAGACTTTGAAAATAAATGCAATAATAATATTTCAAGTTGCACTAATGCAATATTGTAGATTGCATCCTGTCAAGTCAAGTGATTTAAACACAAATACATTTTCAGCCATCTGCTCTGCAGAGTCAATGCACCTATCTTTCCAGTCCAGCTTTATTTTTTATTTCTGTTTTCTACAAGGCTGGAAAAGTCTGAGGAGCTCCAAGAATTAACATTAGGATAAACTCCTTGCTAATATCAGTCAGGCCTTTTTTTTCTTTTTGTTTTACATTTTTTTCTTTTTCTTTTTTTTTCTTTTTCTTTTTTTTCTTTTTCTTTTTTTTTCTTTTTCTTTTTTGTTTTTTTCTTTTTTTTTTTTCTTTAAATATAAAATCCACTTGCCAGGAGCTGATTTGCTTTGCTTGGCAAAGAACCCCCAATATTTTGCTAAGGTAGAGCCTTATCTTTCACTTTAAAACAACTCCTTCAATCACAAATGCTTTAAGCAAGTACTTAGTACTGCTATTGGAATGTTGCCTCTGACATCCAGAGGAAAAGCAACCCAGAATTGATTCTGAACATGTTTAAAACCTGTTCATTAAGTTGGAAAATGCTTTAAAAATATGCTGCTTTTCTCAAGCAGGACTAAGTCAAAATACTGAGCATTCTGTGACAGTCTTATCTGTAATTCAAAAACCTTTGGCTAAATACTTTCAGTACTCTTGGACAGGCATTTAGAGAAGGCAGACAGAAAGAAATCCAAAAAAGTATCGATGAATTTGAAAATATTAAAATGTCATGCAACTATTTTTGTGTTAGATTCTTTATCACATTTCTGGGAATGGTAACCTGTGTTTCTGACATATCCTGTGTGTTTGTGTAATAGCAATGAAGGTAACATAGTTCAATAATCGTTGGAAAGCTTTCTCTGTAGTTCCTCTGTGCATTTGGCAGTATTTTTTTTCCGTTTCAGGTAACATTTACAACAGGCTGCACTGATTCCATAAACCTAGATAATATAGTAACCTTGACAGAAAGCAAAGAGAAAAAAATGCTCTTGCAATAAATATCACCAAAAAGAAATGGCTAACATTGAGTTAGGCTCGCTAAACTATGAGTTAAGATAGCTCAGCAGCTGAAAGCACAGCATGCCGGGGAGTAAGCAGTCAGTCGTTCAACCATCCATCACACTTTGCTCACCACTTCCCCTCCTCTAAGTTCATTTCCTCAGTGTCATTACCCTGAATGCACACATTCTCACTTGTGTCCTCAAGGATCCTTGAAGTCTATTAAGTTTCTATCTTTTGATGACTAATGAGGATTAATTTGACCTTCAGATATTCCTTAGGACTTTTATAAGAAACACAGTAATCATGTGTGTGGTAACCCATAGGAGCCTGGCTGATGGTAGAGTGCCTCAACACACTGGCTGCTTTTTCATGGTTCCTCCTCCCAAAAGGTTACATCTGCTAATTTTGAACTGATGTGCTGAAGTCAGGAACACATATGTCTGGCTGCAAATATGAGCTGTCTTTTTCCTGAAATGTTCAGAAGAAACAAAATAAGTGATCAGTACATTTAGCTTGCTCTAAATGTATTGCTTTTATGTAGAAATTGCAGATCCTTGATCTGTTTTGGTATTTTGTTTTTTTTTTTCCAGTGATACATCAGAGACATGAAGCAAGGGCATTACGTATTTTGATTAAAGCTGTTGTTTGGCTTAGAGGTTTTTTTCTTGTTTGCTAGGGTGCGAATGTATATGGAGTTATGGACCATGTAATTTAAAAAACATCTTCAAGTTAGCAAATTACTCTACATCTATGAATTTAAAAAAGTTGGAAATTTGCCCAGTTTTTAATCAAGGAGTAGCCATGCTGATTATTATTTACATGGATACACATTGATGCTTTATATTAATTATCTTTTGCATGCTCTGCTACAGAATTTTTTTCATGAAAGGCTAAAACATTTGATCACAAAGCAGAAGACTTTAAGATGATTTATGACATTTCTTTTGAAATTAGCAATATGAAACTTCAGAGTATTTAATAGGAAATGAGTGTAATTCTATGAGCTGCTGAACACTCAGCAGTTTTCAGAAACATTTATGGTCACCAACTACAAAAAAAGGTTCTGTCCCAAAATAAATTGCCCAAATTTCACATTGACACATTTATTGTGAAATGAAGTCAGATGCAGCAAAATATTGCAGCATTTTTTTAAACTTTCCTTATATTTGTATTTCTGTTACCTTCAGTATCACTGCGTAAAGTGAAGCCCATGCATAGATATTTGCAAAAACTAGTCTTTCAACTTGGAAAAAGGCAAGAAACAAGAAAGAAGAAAGGAGGGAACAAGGTAATGATGAAATGGAACCAAAGCACCTATAAGAGAGATGCATATAAATAGAGACATTGTGACACCAGGCACATATCTTTCACAAAGTGGCCTGCATGCCTCTGTAATGGGGATAGCTGGAAATAGCATCGGCACGTGATATGTGCATTGCAAACGGTCTTCTCAGAAAAATGTTCTTTTCCCTTCAGAAAACCGATGCAATCAGCTTGTAACTTAAGCAGTAGATGTCATGTACTGTATCAACATGAACATTAGAAAATTCAGTGGCAAATATGAAGCATTTGGAAGAATTAATAAAAGTTACCTGCAGAAGAAAAGACAATGAATTTTTAAAGCTTAGTATTTCACTGCAGTTAACTCCTCGGGACTTCATAGGCTTGCATGAATCTAAATTTAAAACAGCTTTTCAGACCCAAAAAATGTGTTGGGGATTTCACTTAAATAATATTACTGTTGACGTGCACAATGAACCTGTGCCATTAAAGGTTACTTCTCCTTCAAACGAAAAACCAAACAAGGACTTACTTATTTTTCCTCTCTGGGAATACAGTAAAGATAATAATACTAGTATATAAATATTAATAAATATAATTCTCTATAGCAGTAGTTAACATGAAAGTATTAATAATAAACTTAATAAAATTTATATCTTTTTCAAGGTTTCACCAGGAATTTCAGGAGGCATAACTCTAAGTATAGAAATGCTCCAATGAAAATATTTAGTGTCTTTCTTCCAGAGGTCTCATCCTTGAAGTATTATCCATTCATCTCAGTGGCTGCTCCTTCTTTCTCTTTGGATGGTTGCAAGTGAAAGACTTAGTTCAATTTGGTAACATCTGTGTTTGAGCACTTGTACTGAAAGAAGCATCATATTTCTGAAAAGATTAAAATAAATCCTATCTATCTGTCTGCTTTCAGGGAACAAAGGAAAATTAATACTAATCTGAAACCAGAGGTTTATTTATAACTATCCAGTATTTCTACTAGTTTTTCTATCTCAAAAATAATCTTACTAAAAAACTGCTATGCCCAGACATAGAGAGTACATATTCACACAAACACACACACACACAAAAACAAATAAACCTCACCGCTTTTCCTCATCTGATTGTTGGACTCCTAATGATAGAAATGAGTTGTTTTTTCCTGGAATAATAGAAAGTACTCATCCCATTTATAAGTATTTTTCACCTGGAAACTTCTGAACTAACTCTTTCAAGTTCAAAGAACTTGAAAATTTGTAACTGAAGAAGACTTAATGTTTAGTACTTTGTGCCTTGCCAAAGCAGATTACAATTTTTAGCTATAAAACTTGCCTTTACAACTTGCTAACTGTGTAAGCCAGATTACCAAACAAGTTCTGTATATTCTGCTGTTACAAAGGGAGGACGATTTTCTGCATTGATGCATAAAACTGAAAAGACAGACAGAGGTTACAGCATACCACTGTCACAACTGCAATTATAGCAACTTGAAAATAAGAGATATGTTGTTAATCTCAGAGCTAATGGTTGGGAAGAAAAAGAAAACAAAACAAACAGTGCTTGCAAATATTTATTTTAATTCTTCATAGACATTTCCTAAACCATGTTATTAGCTAGTTACAAATATTTCCCGTTTTTCTTTCTTCCTCTTTGAGGAATGACTGTCTTTTCTACAAATCTGTGTATGCACACATGAACACAATATTTGTAAATGTTCATTACTCACCATTACTCACTTACTATTTATTATTCCCTATTATCATTCATGTTTTTTATACACCTTAAAAATCTCTGGCTACTGTTCCTGGAAGCACAACAACACTTTGTCATTTGGAAGCCTAGCAGACATCAGAGAGAGCAAAAAGTCATAGCAAACACTTTCAGAAGACCTTGCACAGGCTATATAGTAGTTCTTATGAATGTAGAGTGTATTCTCTGCAATTCAAATTATTACATTTTTCAGATAATGCATTCACTGTGAAAAATTCAGCCAACTTCAGTTAAGATTAATATTGCCGTTTGGATTTCTCTGTCTTCTACAAATTGCCCATCATATTAATGTTCATACAATACCCCATTTTTACCCTGCACATCATCCTACAGTTTATTTGTTTTCCTCCAGAATAATATTATAACTAACTCAACTTGGAAATGATTCCTTATATATTGTTACAGGCAATAATAAGTAATTTCAGAGAAAGCACAAAAGACATGCTTCTTCCTAGTCGCTCCTTTATCATATTCCTTTCTGGTCTCAATTTTGCACTGTATAATTAAACTTCAAATTGAAAATACTCAATCTACTACCTATGATGTTTCTGTGGACCACTTACCGTGAATTATGGATCATGAGTGGATCATTAAATCTCATCTACATATTCAGAATATATGTAACGAGAAGTATAAATCTGGATGTATTTATAACTTGGAAGAGTCCTGAGAAGTCATCCTATTTAGGTCATTGTCAATAACATTGTAAGATTATTTCCAAATCCATTTGCTATTTAACAGATAAGTATAACACATAAGCTTAAAATATATTTTATAGAAATATCTTTCTAAAACATTATTTTATCATTATTTTCATTATAATTGTATTTTTAATAATATCGAATAAAATGCATATGATGACCTTCAGAGGTAAGTTGAGAAGCTTAAGAATGGGAATTTCCCAAATTCCTTTACAGCCCGTAAAAGAGATCATGTCTGAAGAACTGCATAAGGTAAATATATGTGAATAATATTTAGTTCACAACATACTGGGGGAATGGGAGGAGGGAAGGAAGGGGAAAGAGGGAAGAGGGAGGGGAAGGGAAAGGGAAAAGGAAAGATGAAGGGGAGGGGAACTTATTTGTGTTTCAAAGATACCGTACAAAATGGGAACTGAGCATTCTCATTAGGTTTTGGCACCAAAGTATTTAGAGTGTAAGTGCAGACAATGGTAATATATTAATGGGATCGTACCAGGTATTTTTCCTGGTATTTTGTAAAAGGGGAGACTGACAAAGTGGGGTGGGGGGTGGGGGGAGACACAACTACATTCAGTTGTCAATTAAAAGTGAGAATCTTTGGGGGGGTTCGTTTGTGGTTTTTTTTCCCTGTTTTCAGACAAGTGAAAAAATAACATGTATGCATATTGAGAAAATCTGTTTAATTATAGAATGATACGTAAAGGTAACACTGAATATTTTGTCTTCCAGGTCAAAAAGACTAAAAGCAATATAAACTGCTAAATGGCTAGAAACATGAAGAAAAAAATCAAAACAAGAATACTGAAAAGCCAAAAGTTATCAAAAGATTATCCTCTTAATCAACAATAGTAACGAGATTTATGTGATGTTTTCCATCTTTCAATGCATTTCTTTATTTCAGCTGTGCCTGAATCAGTAGCATTTATTACACCCTAGAGGAAGCAGAACCTTTGGAGACAACTTAGTGAACAGGTCCAGAATTCTGAAAGTGTCCCACAGATTCAGATCATTTGCCAATTTACTTAAACTTTAGACAACCCACATTTAACTGCTTTTTAAAATTAATAAACTTCAGGAAAATATTTACTGATTAATCAATAATTTAAGGAGTTCTAATCTCTTCTCTCCTCATTTTTTTTCATTGCTTCTCCCTAGCCTTTTACAGCAAAATACACATGCCTGAGAATAATACTCTATCCAGTAGAATTGAAAGAGAAATCAGATACATTTTTTTAATCTATACATTATCTGAGCGGATGTCAGTTTATCTTTGCATATTCCCACACCCACATCACATACCTTTTGTCATCGGAGTTCAATTTGTCATCAAGTTGACACTTTCAGATTTCCATCTACAATGGAAAGACCTTTACGTGATGGGTCTTTCAAATTTTTAGATGTTTCCTATGTATAGTCACATGCTATTTCTTTTGCGGACTGGATCAACGAATACACTTTCCACGGACTGTAATCAGCCAAAACATGATGATTTCCTTTAATGATGGGGAAAGTATGCCTTTCCCTATGAAAACAATATTTCATAAAATATGACCAAGTAAGGAGTGAAAGAATCATGAAAAATTAGTAGAGGAAGCCTGGGACTTAAGCAGTGGAAAAGAAATATATTATGAGGGAGTTGGGCAAAGATCTTTATGGCATTTGTGTTTTGCCTGGACTAGAGAGGAAACAACATGTATAATGTTCTCCATGCTGTCCTTTCCCTTGTAGCAGAAGAGGATACATCTCCATAGACAAGGTCTTCTGAAAATTGGGGGGTGCAGGAGTGGGGGAAGTCTAGATCGAGTCTGCTTACATGAACAGAGAATATTTGAGCTCTCATGCAAAAAGCAATATGAAGTGGCTTGGCAACCTAGTGCCATCTTATTGCACTTGAAGATAATTAACATTTGTGTGTCTTTTGAACCAGGCGTATTTACTTACCTAGTGTGAAGAAATAAAACAACCCACCACTGATAGAAACCTTATTCTCCACCGAGTAAGGTCAAGCAGCTTACTTCTAATGACTGTGATGCATCAGGCTGGATCGATGAGCTGAGGCCAACTGTATGAGATTCCCCACCCAAGTGTTGGGTCCTACACTTCGGCCACAACAACCCCAGGCAATGCTACAGGCTTGGGGAAGAGTGTCTGGAAAGCTGCCCAGAGGAAAAGGACCTGCGGGTGCTGGTCAACAGCCGGCTGAACGCGAGCCGGCAGTGTGCCCAGGTGGCCAAGAAGGTCAACGGCATCCTGGCCTATATCAGAAATAGTGTGGCCAGCAGGAGTAGGGAAGTGATTGTCCCCCTGTACTCGGCACTGGTGAGGCCGCACCTCGAATGCTGTGTTCAGTTTTGGGCCCCTCACTACAAGAAGGACATTGAGATGCTGGAACGTGTCCAGAGAAGGGCAACAAAGCTGGTGAAGGGTCTGGAGCACAAGTCTTATGAGGAGCGGCTGAGGGAACTGAGACTGTTTAGCCCAGAGAAAAGGAGGCTCAGAGGAGACCTTTTTGCTCTCTCCAACTACCTGAAAGGAGGTTGTAGCGAGGTGGGTGTTGGTCTCTTCTCCCAAGTAACTAGAGATAGGACGAGAGGAAATGGCCTCAAGTTGTGCCAGGGGAGGTTTAGATTGGAATTAGGAAAAATTTCTTTGCTGAAAGAGTGGTCAAACGTTGGAACAGGCTGCCCAGGGAAGTGGTTGAGTGACCATCCCTGGAAGTATTTAAAAGACGTGCAGATGTGGTGCTTAGGGAGATGGTTTAGTGGTCATGGTGGTGTTGGGTTGACAGTTGGACTCGATGATCTTAGAGGTCTTTTCCAACCTTAAGGATTCTATGATTCTATGATCATAAATTCAAAATAAATTAGTGCCTGTTAAAATATAGGCTTCTCATGATTTGTATTACAGATGCTGCCTAAACATCATGCATTCCTGGAGCCACCTTTCCTCTAAGGACTCATGTTGATATTCTTCAGCCAGAACATATTAAAATAATTCAATGAAATATACCTGCTTCTGCAAGGATTTAACATGTGTGCCTGTGAGGAGAATATTACTTAGATTTACTAATGAAAGAATTATTTTCTTTCCACAGGAGGAACTATGTTTCTTTAGTAAGTTTTAATATATCTTACTGAAAAGCAATTGGTTAGAAAATTGACTGATCTAGGTAAAATGTATATCTGAACACCTTTACCTTGTCAGGTAAATTTTTTATAACATCAGGAGAAATTATCCAGAAGAAATTCTATGATACATACAAATTTGTTCTTGATTTAATCCCATATGCCACTTCAGCTCTGTTTCTCAGAGTACAAGGTCAAGTGCTTTGCACTCAGGTTACTGTTTACATTTGAGTAAGTAAATATGAAAAGCTTCTAAATCACAATGGCAATGGTTTATATAACCTTGCACACTCTTTGCACAGGTATAAACTATGGTACTGTGTGAAAGACAAATCACTCCCACATGTACTATCTTTGTGACATGCTACTTGATTTTTAAGGAACAATACATAAAATTAGAGGTAGCATTGCAGGAAACACTCTTATACTTTAACATCCATTTTATTCCCAAGCTGAAAGAAAAATTTCAAGTGTTAGAATTTTCAGTTGAATTAAAACTCTTCAAATAAGTCACTTTGACATATCTCAAATGTCTTCTGTCGTACAAATAAATAAATTAGAAATATATCTGGCATTCCCATGATATAATTCTTCCTCTTAGCTTTTCAAAATAATTGCAAACATTTTGTTTCAGGTCATTCGGTACTATACTGCATTTCATTACCAAACCATCGCAAAAAAATTGCAGCTCTACAGTTTGTAATTTAGTATAAGCCCAGTTGCTGGACTGTGTTGCTCATTATTGTATACACAGTCACATAACACACATTGGACCTTGTTCTGAGATGAATTGCCCCATCCCATTCTGGGAGGTATAGCCCTTCTGCCAGTCCAGCCCATAGAAGAGAGGGATTTGTGGGTTTTTGTCAAATTTTTCTTTTTTTTTAGATTTTCTGTAACTTTCTATGACAATAAAAATGTGTCAATCAAAAATGATTATTCAGGCCAGCAGCCCCTTACAACCATCTCTAATGTTGACTACATTCTCTTCTCCCGTGAGAATCATACAATTTCAGGTCACTACCTGAAAATGTTTTGTTACATAGTTTGTTGCTTCAATGAATAATCAGAACAATCCTTACAGTCACAGTGCCTGATTCTCCACTCCTCAGTGCACTTTGCAGCATGGGAGCTCTATGGAATCTAATAAATTAAAATTGAAGTTAGGAGACTCATACTTAAGGTCAAATTGTACTGTGTTCTTAGATTTTTATTTTTTATTTATGAAGCAGAGATAAGCTTACTGACAAATAAGTCAAATGATTACTTTAACAAAGTGAATGTTGCCAGTTTTGCTCAAATACTGTAAATCCTCAAAGCTAATCTTCTATATTTTATTTATATTTTATTTTGGGGAAAAAACATGAATCGTTTACAGATAAAGTCTTTTTAAGGTGGATATAAATAAAAATGAGATTTTAATGAGTGCCTCTGGGAACACTTAAGTTGTTGAAGGTACACTGTCAAGAGATTTTGATGTTACAAACACCTACAGATAAAAAATATTTGCATAAATATATAAACAGGTTTATATGTTGACTTTGAGCAGGTGAACAATTTATTTTAACTTTGAACTTTATGAGATCACTAAGGTATTTAAAATTAAGCACATATTGCAGAATTAGCACCATAGTGTCCTTACTTGGAATGGAGTCCCAGGCAGTTATTTTACATGTCTCTGATAAGAGCATAACATCGTCAGTGAAAACTGTCATTCATCACTATATATATCAACGGATCTCTTGTAAGTTTTCCTACTGTCATCTTTCACTTTTTCCAGTGTCACTAGCCAAACTGTGACTCTAGAACATTTGGCTATAAATTCAAAGACCTGCAGATTCACCATATGTAGTACATGAACTAAAGTTCTTTATCAATAATGTAGCTATTTTACTTTAATTCTTTTATTTTACTGCATTTTTCTGGGCAGATGCCCAGGTAATCTAACTAACTAACTAACTAACTAACTAACTAAAAAATCTTATTTCACCATAAGTAATGCATGCTACTTCTCACCAGCTTTAAAGCCTTATGTTCCTTAATTAAATGTTTCATGGTAACAGTTACAGAGTCTTGGTTTCTTATGGATTGAATAGTTCCTGCAAAGACAGTCTTTAAGTAGAATATCCAGAAGTAAAACCTCCTGCACTTTATTTACTTGCTGTTCTGAAAATTACAACTATTCTGATTAGGCAAATAACAACAGATTCAACTGTTTAATTACATACACTCAAAGCTTAGCAACGTCACAGTAAGGAGGGATTAATTCTGCCATTTGGGTATATGCCAATAATTCAAACAATTTAGAACAGAACTGCTCTTGAAGCTTTTCTGAGTGAAATTTGACTTCCAAGGACACAAGATTACTCCCCCTTCTAAGGAAAGCCAAACAGGACACCCGCTTTCTTCTCCTGTGCCAGTCCTACCCTGAAAGCCATTGCAGAGTCCTTGGGAAGTCCTGATATTAAGTTATATTCTACGATGTATAAAATAACAAGAAGATAAAACCTAGGAGACATCTGCAAATCTGGAAGCAGAATGTGCGGGACAGAGAAAAAAAAATTCAGTCAAGTAAGTTTTGTTCCTGGAAAAGCAAAGGAGTCCTCTATAGGAGGGCAGTATGTGTGAAGTTTGTACCATGACAAAATTGGTACTGCCAGCTGATATTGATAGGGAAGTGTTTGGGGATCTTGTTACAAAGAGGCTGAAGTGTATTCAACTTTCAAATCATTCACAGAACAGAATAAGATATAACAGATCCATAGACTTCTATCAGCTTATAATCAGCTACAGAAGAATGTAAACTTGGTCAATTATTAGACAAACCAGCTATTCTCCCCGTTGTGTTTTTTTCTTAGCTGGTGATGGAAGAAAGGGAATTATGGGAATGAGGAAAGTCACTGCAAGATTAGAGAAGATTTACAAGCTAATAGGTAATCTTAAAATTACCAGGTATTTTTAATAATATCAGAACTAGTACAACTGAGTCACTGTCACTGAAATGTGGGAGAATTACAACCCATGCAACATACAAGAGGAAAATTAAAGAAGAAAATCAAACCTTAACCAGAACAAGCTCAAAATCACTAACCATGGGTGCATATCTCTAACAAGAATGTTCTTAGATTTCAAAATCTCTAGGGAGCGAAATATAATGTATTAGTATAGGGTAACAATCATGTAGGCTGGCATCAATTCAGGTTTGTGCAAAACGGAGATCCGAACTAGATTCCTTTAGCACTCAAAAGACAGAGAAGTCTTTCTAAAACATGATTCATTTGATGTATTTCGGACATTTAACTTAGGAAGGGATGAATCAGAAATTCCTGTTTTTATTGACTGACAACAGAAGATGTCTAGGCAACTGGATCAGATGTAGGTGCCTATGCTGAGGAAGACTAAACACATGAATCCTGTCAATATAATTTCTAGTTACTATTGTTAAAAAGCTGTAAGAGTAGCACTACTTCCTTTAAAGTTTTCTAAAAGTCAAAGCACTTAATGATAAGTGTTTCAAAGCAGTACACCAAAACCAAACAGGGCACATGTTCCCATCATCAGTGGGAAAGTTGCAAGAAGTGTTTGAACTAGATGAGGACATCAACGACTTATTTCACAATACAGTCTCCTGTTTTAATCACATTCTTTCATTTGGTTGTCTAGTCATAGTCATATTCACCCAAACAAATGTCAGGTAAAACTGCAGTGAAAATGCTTAACTGTTTCTTGACAATTAAAAAAAGCGTGCCAAAATTTGTAGAAAAGAAAGGTAAGCTTTTCTTTCGTTTGTATGCACCAACGAAACATATATCACCTACTAAAGCTGCAGTTATTTGTGCTCTTTGACGTACATAATCTTAATAGAATATCACTGTTAGATGAAAAGGTTCTGACTGATCAAAAGCTCTTCGTACGGTATATATGTTTATCTACATGTGTCATATGTGATCTCTGCAAAAATCTGCAAAACCAATCAATTAAAAGAGTGTTTAAAGTAATCATAAAGACAATTTAAAACCACCTCATTCTTTGATTTCTGTAGTTCCCCTGACATCAGCATAAACCTGCCACTAAGACCCTGGTCCACTTACCTCTGTTAACGAATACAGATCTACATATCTTTATGAATCACGGTAAAAATCTCAGCTGTTACCATTTGATATTGGCTTAGAATACCTTCTAAACATATCAGTACAACTCTGTTTCCCTTGAATATACCCTTCAAAATAAACAAGGGAATAGTTCTTAGACATTCCAAAACAATGGACCAGTAAAATTCTATAATAAGTTCTTTGTAAAGTGCTGGGTTTATTATTTCATTTGAAGCGCTGGTGTGACTACAATGGTATACACAGACTTTTCCTTCCCCACAGTACTTCTCTGGTATCTGCTTAAATATCTCATGATTCCCAGTTGTGCTAGACCATTGTTTCATTACCTTTGAATTATGCGACACACATCGCAAATACAACCATTGTACGATCCAGTGATACGAAAAACTAAATGGGAACTAATCCAACGTTATTAGTACACACAAAATAAGCATTCTTTCGTCAAAGTTTTACAAGCTCAATGAACATATCAAAGGCCTAAGTTTGTCCCTTGATATCTTTCTTAAACAAACCCAAAGTTTTAGCCCCTTAGAAAATGTATTTTATGATGCATGTTATTTATTATTGTTTGACTTTGACCCATTACTTGAAACTAAGTGGGAGAAAAAAACAAATCTTCTTTGCAGATAAAAAAGCTGTCAATATTGACTACTTTACTTACAGAAATCCCTGGTTATAAAACCAAATGAAGATCAAGAAAAATACAAAGCCTTAAATAGAAAAAGAGTGCTTAACTAACGTTCATTATGTAATCCACATTGCCTACTTGTATGTAAATGAGAACTGTTTTAGTAAAAGGTTTGAGTTAATTAAATTTAAGTTACCACAAATATTTCTATGCATCAATTCATTACTAATAACTTATGGTTTGGGTACTGAAAAAGCTTGGTAGAAGCACAGTGGGAATTCTTTGTCGAGTAATGTCTTTCTGACAATTATTCAAAATTAACATAAGCATACAATAAAAGACAAAAAACCTTATTTCTCTCAGTGGCACCATGTCCTTAATTTTGAGACTAGCTTCCTGAGTGTGGTTGAGCAGATCCCAGTAAAAACTATGTTTCATGAAAACTTAAAAAAACTGGATCCCCAAAAGACACTGAATATTTAACCATTAGATCTTATCTGTTCAGCCAGACATAACAAGTTGCAGAGTAAAAAAACAGCTTGCTCCTGCAGATAGGATGACAAACCTGTTTGAAAAAAATGTATAAAACCATCTACAACAGATCTGCTTCTTTTCACCTTTCTTCCCATGACCATTTTAAAGCATGTTTTCTAAACATTAGGGAAGGCCTCTGTTTAAAACAGCCATTGCTACCGCAGAACACTGCCCTACAAGGTACAGTTTTAGTAAAACTCAAAGCCTTCCAAGAAACCTAAGAAGTGGCTCTATTACCTTTCAAAGGCTTTATCAGGTTTCCTTAGCATTCAGGTCATCTTTTTTAAAAACTGAACTACTGTAAATTTATAATTTTTTTGTTACTCTTGATACCTCTTTTTTGTACTTATCTCCATTTGCTAGAAAGATTCAAAATGCTCTGTTCTTGTGTCACCTCATTATGACTTCTTTTCCTTTATCTGCAAGTCTCAAATTAACTTGACGTAGATGTTTTACATATATTTTAGGCTAAATGTAAAGTATTCCCTCATGCCCATGAGGCATTCGGAAAGTTGATACATTCTGCTTTCAAGGACACTCTAAATGAGGTTATTAAAATTCAACACTTTGCATATTCTGATGGAGAAAAACGCTTGTCCCTGACAACAAAGGACATAGGTCAATTTAAGAAAGCTTCTCAATCTCCTTATCCATGGCCACTGAATTCCTTGTGCCAATATTTGTAAAACCAAAATAAGAAAATGTTACCAGGGAGGAAGAAAAGTGGAGAAGCCCAGATCCTGTCCAAAAGTAAAAATCCATAACCATCTGTTGTTTGTGTTACATAGATTTCGCAACTGTCATCTCCACTGTGCACGCCATTTCATCTTCACAGCAATATCACCAAAACACCCACTGAGATAAAATCACAAATATTTTGAACATACCATATGATTTATTATTTTCCACATTAATATTTGACAAAGTCAAAATGAAAACTTGTCTATAGGTCACTTTTGTGTTGTCACCTGAAAAATCCTTTAAGGATTTGCTACTTTTGGAAATGCTTAACCTCAAACTTGAATAACTTAAGAAATACAGAAGAAGAGAGAGGAAGCTATTAAATGCTGCGTTTTTTAATTATAAGCATGTTTTGAAAAATGGTAATGGTCACTACTTACACTTATATAGCATCTTTCTTCAAAAGGGGTCCAGAGTTGCTTTTTAAATTATTTTCTTGGAAATATCATCTTGAATTTAAATGGACCTTACTTTTTTGAACTTCAGACCAGCAAGACTATCCAACATTTCACAGCCGGGTATGGCTTGAAGGATTTATCAGCGCTCAAGCTAATCTCTATAACCCAATGTCACACCCAAAAAGTTATTTTGGGAAAAAAACCCAAACAAAACAAAGAAAGAAAAAACTCAAACTGAAATTGCCCTTGGAAAAATGACAGAAAAAGAGTTAAAGCCAAGTGAGTACACCAACTGCTTTTTCCCTAAGGAAATCTAAAACTCAAGGTCAGCTGTGTCTGAAATCACCGGACCTGTCACATGGCTTTCATAGCAGCCACTGAGGCTCCTATCAAACCTACACTGAAAGCAATGAAAACATTTTTACTGGAAACAGATCGAGCTCTGATAAGAAGCTCTCTAATCACCTTTGGCTGTTAACGCTGTGCAAAGTGAGAGGTGAAGTTTTGAAAAAGAGAAGAATGAACTGAGAGAACTTGAGGTCAAATATATTTGATCTTTTTCTTGAATTCCTTAATGCTTGTGTGTGTTAAAGCATAAATATGGCTCTATAAGTATATGAATACATATACAGTTTATGTATATAAGAATACATACATGCACACACATTTTATCTACATATGTGTTCATACACATACGGAAACACAGGTTGCCCTGTCAGGATAACTCAACTAATTCCATTTTATCCCAGCTTCTGTCTTCCAGTAACAAAAGTTTGGTGGTCTCAGTCACAGTCCCTTGGATGTAGGAGTCCATCACAAAACCATCACCCTTAATTTAATACAGTTGACAATCTCTGCTCAAGAAAGGCAGAAGAAAGAGTTGCCATGGAGACTGAACTATTGCTCTTCTCCAGAGGATGCTTTTTTCAAGCACAGGCTGAACAGTAGAAGCTGTGCAATACCTGCAACCTTGATCACATCACAGAATCTTGCTTTTTGGGATGGCTTTTTAGTAAACTCTAACAAGCATCCAGCAGATGAGGGGGAAAAAGAGAGCATATGAAAACAAAAAAAAAAAAAAAAAAACCAACAAAAACCAGTATGAAAGTGCATATTATGCCAGGTTGAGAGGGGAAGAGAGTTTCATATTGATTTGATTTATCAGATTTGTCACCTCTGCTTAGTGCTTTCCTATCGGGGTGAATGCTGTGCTTGACCTATTTGCTGGAATTAACCATGACTGCAGGAGACCATATGGATTGCCAGATGGTCTGCTATAATTTAATGCCATTTATTCTAAGTATGAAGTAAGTGATAAACATAATTAACATTCTTTTAGCTCCTTACTGGATGCCTTTTATTAGTTTCTTTTTTTTTTCCTCAGGCATTGAAAGGTAAGTTAATACCTTGTTACTGAAACACAGATGCCAGCTAATTACTGCAAGAGGCTACAGCCTCCAAAGCAAAGAGTGTCTGCACAGACTCTAACTTATTCACTGACCCCACTGTGATGATTAATAGGTTGAATGCTAAGCTCTAATGAGGATGACAGATCTTAGATGTTTTCAGGTTACCTTAATTAGTAGTATGATGAACAGAGCCTTCATCACAGATGTACATATCACACTTCATAGTAAACAATACATCTTGTACTCATGCTCTGAACATGTATTTCACATTACAGCACATCAAATGCTAAGGAATCAAACACCTTCAGACAGTAAAAACAATGGAGTGATTTCCTTCAGAAATGTTTTTCCTGATCGCTATTTCATATTCTGCCAGTGATTGTCTAAATGGCCTATTTTTTAGGAAGTGGCTCTAGAGAAGCTATGGCTTCAAAGAGTGTTTATATCAGGCAGGGTCGTCATTCTCAGCATTTTAAAACCACGAGTCTGTAACAAGATATCCAAACAACTTTGCCTACTGTTACTGTACTGATAATCTTCATTGTGACTGGGGTAGGTGTTAGCAGAATGAATAGTAAACCATTTTGTAATTTTTAATGTCGATGTACAGGTGAAGTTAGTGTGCTGGTACTCAGAACAGTAAAAGAAGTATCAGAGAAAAGGCAGAAGTACTGAATGCTTTGTATTTTACATGAAAAGCTGTGCACTTGAGCCTCGCGGATAAAAATGACCACAGCTAAACGTCCTGTGATTTGCATCTGTACTGTTAATAAAACTTGGGTGAACTTTGAGATGACAGAAACAGCATAAATTAAACATTATTCAAAGATTAAAACAAAAGAACAGCACCTGTGCTATAAAGCAAATCTGCTCTTAGAAAACTTAGCTCTGATTAGAAAACGTAGTGAAAAAGAGTCCAGGTCAAAAGTCACAGCATAGAGGAAGCAGAAACAAACTCCAGCTTTTCAACACCTGTGCTCTTCCCTTGTTCCAGGCGGGTCCAGCTCTTGTTCAGGGGCCTCCACAGTTACACATGTACACTCCACAGTGCAAGTGCTGATGCATCCTTAAGAAGCAACTACATTAGAGGGGACCTGAATGTGACAGGACGTACCTGCTCTTTTACTCCACTCTTGATTGCATGAATTCAAGCTACTTCTTCACCTGGTGAATTTTGGTGAATCACTTGGTTATTGTTGCTGGTCCTAAAAAATCCTTTATGATTCTCTACTAGTTTATGAATCATTTATGATTCTCTACTAGTATATGAATAAAAATGGATCAAAATAACCGAACAGCAAGCTTTTGTTGATATTGACATCACTTGTCAAGATGTCTTTATAAGGTCTCTGTCTCTGCCAGCATTTGAAAAAAGGATCCATTTTTCCATCCCATTAACTGAAAAATTTTTACCTGAGGTGCTTAAGCTAATGCTATGCTGGCTGCAGGATCATTTTTATAGTCAGAGGGGAAAATCAGGTAGCCTGAATTCCTCTCCGTAGGCACCTACCTCTCTTCCCTGATGCTAAAGGAGCTAGGGTCATTCAGGTGTCAAAACTTAGGTAGGTTGAAATCAGAGATAAAAAATTACCATGCTAAAAATGAGACTTCATGCATCCTTCAATAGGTTGTTTACTGGACCTGATAATACCATACTTTACTATTACACAGACACCACTTCTGAAAAATATTGGAGTGATGCTCTTCAATGATTAAACATATTGAATCTCAATGTGCTATTGGCACAACGTTTTCAGTTTCTACGGATATACATTTATACATATGTACATATACATACACACACACACACACACATATATAAATATATGCATTTAATTGCTCCATCATTGCAAACAGTCTGAGATGTTCCAAGTGGTTACCTCATAACATCCAAAGAAAGGGAAATGCCTGATCTATTGCCTGAAATAATCTCTTATTCAGACCTCTGGACTCCCTGAAAAAGTGTTTTGCCTAAGTAGCAGCTAGCTCCCACCAATACTTAAAAAAAAAAAATTCTGAAAGAATGAAGAAATGAAGCAGAATTTAACAGTTAGTCTTTGAGGTTGATAGACACAAAACCCGCCAAAGCAGGTTTGACACTTAAACATGGCTTTATACTTTAAAATCCTTTTTCATCTGTCTTGTTCTTTACTTGCTTGCCCACAAGAAAAAAGATGTCAGAGAATTTATGTTCACTGTTATTTCAGTCCCAAGAATAAGATTGTCTGTATCTTAGCTGTCATACAGATAGCATGTATGAAACACGGCTCTTGGCCTAAATGGAAAGTAGGATTTTATTTTAGGATAAATAGGGACAAAATATAAAACTCCTATCTACAGAGGAATACCTGTGCCTGACTAATGAACCCTCATTGCCATAATGATTTTCTGTGTTTAAGCTCCATCACCTGATCTACTGAGAGATCTCACTGGGGCAGTGGAAACTGAGCAAATGTACCCTCAGTCCCAAGAGAAGTTACTTGGGCATTGCTTTGTTGTAAAATGTGACTCTCAGAAACTGTGAATTTAGGGCAAAATTGCAAAATAGAATTAGGTAGACAAACAAACAAAAGGCCCTAAGGGGAAAACAAAAAGGAATATAAAATGTTTTAAAAAAGAAAGTAAACAGTGCTTTAACCATGATGTGGCTACCAGTGCTCTCTGATAAAGTATGATACCAAAAGAAACATTATTTTGGTATATTCTTTAGGTAATAATGATAAAATCAGGTAGTAATTAATGCTTTAAGACCACAGAAAAAAAAACAAACTATGATATTTGCAAATTTCACAAATGTCTTACCTCCTGCATACATGACAGCCAACATTATCGATGATATCCAAGCTATCTCACTATATGATGTGTGGAAGATTTCTTGTATTTCTTTGAAGAATACTGTGATGGCTTTGGGGAATGCATAGGAAAATCCAATGGAAATAAAAGCCCCAAAGACCACAACCCATCCCCAACCTCCATCTGGAGGTGGGTACTGTGGCGCGGCTGTTGCTGGTGGCATTTTTGGCCTCTGTCTCTTCTCCAACTAGGCTGAAAAAGAAGAGAAGAAACAAGGTTTCAAACAATTTTCCTTTTTTCTTTATCAAACTTCAGTATTCAGTCATCATCTGCAGGGATTAAAAAGACTCCTCAGAGCAGAGACCAATTTCCAGCTTTCATGGGACCATGTAATGTGAGTACCTGTTTTTAGAAGCAAAATCTGTTCTGCAAAAAAACTTGTGGCAAGAATATTTGCAATATCCTATTCAGTATGTGGCAACTGTTACAAATCACTGATCTCAGTCACTGAATTTGCAATTAGTCACCTATTGGAAAGTGACGTGTTTGTGTGGGTTAATTTACGTAGCTCTAATATCTACAGTGTGGATTTAGCACAGGAATGACACAGAAAAAAAAAAAGGAAATTGGACTTATAGGAAACAATGGAAAAAAGTTACAGTAAATTATCACTAAATGCCATTGTGTTAGCAAGATTTACCAGTACCTCGGCAAAATCATCAGCAACGACAGCAAGGAATAAATTCATTACACAGTTTTTTATCATATGCTGTCATTATTCAATTTTTGACCATTGTTGATATCTCTTTACTTATCTCATGAGAACATCTGAAAAGAAGGTTTGAAGCAGAGATTTAAAGTTCCCTGTGTATCCATAAAATAAAAACAAAATATTACAATTCCATATTGTACTCTTATTTTTAAAATTTTCATCTTCATATTGGTTGATGTAGATATTACTTGCAGAAACAAGGTGGAGCTTGATGCTCTTGATGCTTATTTTTGCTCTGTTTCCACATGTCAGAAGACATCAGAAAGTCCTTCACTAATAAGCTCACAAACTTTCCACACTGTTCTCTAATTTAGAATTTACCATAATAGATGCCAGCAGAGTAACATCTTATAGAGGTTCTGAGAGGTGCAACCAGCACATTCAGGCAGCTCAAGAGATTATAGGTAATCCACATAAAACTCCTAAGGCCTGAAATAAATTTCATACTGTTATTATCATCCTGATATCTAAAAATTTAAGCTTTTTACATTCTGCATAACCTTTTTAGAAAACATGTAGTAGCAAGAATCCATTTTGTAATTCTGAGATTTTTCCACTATAAAATCCCTTTATTATTAAACACAGAGCTGGCATCCACTGTGTTTTCTTCTGTGCAATCCAGCCTACACAGACAGCATGAACTGAAAATTCCTCCTTCCTCTCTGTTTCTTTCTTGGGCATTTAGGCAACTTATTATTCTTGATTGGTCTCCTGCCATACCAGTATCGAAAGCTGTGGATGATAACAGTGTGTAGGCTGCTGTTATGATTACCAGCAAGTCTCCATGTGATTTCTTCCATGCCACTTACGGCATATTCCAATTTCTTGCAGCAAACTGCATTAGCAGTGGGAGTGATATGATCACCTTAACAAAAACTAAAAAACTAACTGTGTCAGCCTATATTAATCTCTCAGGATAGTGTCTGGAATACTTTCAGGGTAAACACCATGTAGCACTGCGTTCAATATATGCCACAAAATTAGCAAAGTGTTGCTTTTAAGATTATCTATCACTAGGCTAGCCCTGAGACAGAAACCCACTGTACTTCTGATTCTCCACTTTACTGAAGCTGATTGTAAACACCACCCTGATATTGGCAGACCTCCAGAGGGAAGCTAAATCAACCATTAAAACATCTGGCTTCTATGCAAGGTTGCAAAAGCCCAGGTAGTTTGGCTTCTGCATCATATCATACAGATTTGCTGCTGGCAGCAATAGGTATCTATTGCTCTGTACACAGAGCATATAAATCTTTTTATACATGTCCAGAAAGAACCTCTGGCCTGTACTTTGTTTCTGCTTATCCTAGTCTCAGCTTAATATTAGTCCACTGACATACATCAATGAGGAAAACCTGGGCCTGCCACTAGAAGCTGTTGGGCAAGTAGAGACAATTCTGGTTGCTGAGACTTAACTTTGGCAAAGCAGTTAAATACCAGTTTGTTTTTGCTGAATCGGGACCCATTAGAAGGAAGAGTATTTCAGAAAGCCCATTGTAACTTACAAAACACATACTGATGATCAATTGTCTTCAAAAGCACAAAACCTCAAACTGGCATGAAAAGCAGAACTCTATTTCTGTGAATTGAGTGACAGTAAACAACAGTTTGCTATTTGTCCCAGAAAGTTGTTGTTCTGCTCATCTGAGAAAACTTTTGGTTATTTCCTAAAAAAGGTTAACTATTGTTTTCTTACACTTCAAAGGTTTGAGCATATTTGTTTTCATATTTCATATTCACATGACAACACTTCTATCTCTATTATAAATTTTAGTAATGCCACACAACATCAAGGCATTGCTCTCTATAAAAATGGAAAGGGATTATCAATTTATTGAGGAAGCACTCCTTTCCTAAAAATAATACTCAACCACTTTGAAAAATCACTGCCACCAGAGTAATCAGAAGAATGCTGAAGGTTCCTGAATGTCACCAAGGCATCAGCGCTTTGGAAAGATCCCATTATATCCCTCCCTTTAGGGCAGCAGAACAGGCTCTGACAGTTCAGTGCTTTCCTCCCTTCAAAAGCTTCACAGTAAACTAAGGGGGCATTAAGGAGACGAGCAAAGGGCCATTGGCTGCTCCTATGCCTCAGCCTGGAGGCAAACTGCTGCAAAGCCCACTGCGTGGCCAGCTTGTAGCACTGCTGCAGTAAAAGGCTGTCTGCTAACCTGCACTAGACATTACGCTGTCACAAAGAAGAGCCTGGATCATTGTATCTCACACCTCCTGTTTATCCCCCAGAGTAGAGTTAATAATAGCTTCCCTGATGTTCCTTTATGATCGGGATAGCCAATTTTAGCTCCAGTTAATAAAATGTGAAAAGGAAAAAAATAATAAATACATGTTTGCACCAAGAGGAAAAAAGTATTCATTTTGCCAGAAACATTAAATCCGACATCTCAAACATCCCATACCTGCTCAGGAGCTAAAGCAACTTTCTCCTGTAAAACCTGCACTTAATATTCCTGAAACTGAATTCCTCCTAAAGCAGTCTAGCACATTAATATACCTAGCTCTAACCTAAGCCTAACTAGTAAGACTTGGGTAGTATAGGTAGTATATGGACAGGTGCAAAATCCATTAGCAACCAAAACAAAACAGCATTTTAGATGAGTGGATATAAATGTTGACAAGGGAAGAGGCAGAAGAGGGAGGAATGAAGCAGTGTCAAGCAAAATGCCTTTTCAGAACTCTCGGACTTATTATGGGCTGTAAAGAATAAAAAGAAATATGGTAGAAAGCATAAAAATAGGTGTGTGATGATGTTCATGTGAAGGACATGGTACCAGACAAAAAAAAAAAAAAAAAAGCAGCACTTGAGTAAATAAAGGTCACCACCTGTGTTTTTAGGCAGTCATATGAATTCCATCATGTGCTTAAAGCTAGTGAGCGAGCACTGCTCATACCTGTGCTTTTATAGGCAAGCAGTGGGTGAGGAACTCTGCCTGCCCTCTGCCCAGGGAAGCAGCAGGGGAAGAGTGACTGAAGCACGTCCTGAATGAAGCCATCTATCTCCCTTCTCTCTGTCAGACACAGAGGTTGCTCAGCCTTTCCATACCCTGAGTCAAACTGTGCACAAGGATTTTCTCCTAAGCTCCTTCTAGTTCCCCTGTATAAATCCCATTTATGTAAGTAGTGAACAAGAACATAGCTTACTCTATTAAGAGCTGCATGTGTCTACTAACAAATAACAGGAGAGAAACAGGGCAAGAGGACACTTTTAAAACATTTGATATGCAAGGTCTTAGCACATTTGAACTTAATTGGGCAAATGAGAGCTAGTGAATGAAAGAGAAAAAGGGAGGGAAGGAGGGAGGGAGGAAGGGAGGAAAGAAGGGAAAGAAAGGAAGAAAAAAAAGGGGAAAAAAGAAAGAGAGAAAGCAGCAAGCAAGCAACAAGGTCAAACTAAGAGCAAATGCTACAGACAAATAATGTATCTTGATATCATGCACTGTAGACTTCAGTCAGTCATGATCAACCTGTTCAGACTGCTCTTGTACCAATGCTTCATCAATATTTTGCAGTTGCCAGCTGCCAGAATCAGCTATCGATACAACAGCTTGTCAAAGACTCTTCTGAGAAGGGGTTATGTTGTTCTCTTGTTTACAGAGACTCTGATTTTACTGGGAGTTTTAGTTTTGTTTTTCTGCAACATTAGAGTAACTGTTTGCTTTTCTGTTTGCATTTTGTCTGCCTTGTCCTCACTGTGCCCCATCACCACTTGACTCAGCAGCCATATGCCCCAGAGTAAAAGAACTAGTATGTGAAAAATCTGTCCCCAGTTGCTGTAGGATAGTAGGAATATTTGGCACATGTGTAGTGCATTCCAGTTGCACACAGTAAGCCAAGGACTGCAAAAAGCATTGCAAACTTGAGCAAATTCAATCTTATAACATCCCTGTGAGGTGACTGAGAAGTATCATCCACTTTCAGATATGGGAAACAAATATAATAACAAGCTAAATAACATAAGAATTGTCCCAAATCAGCAGCAGAGCTGGGATGTGCACTAATGTCCAAGTAAGCTGTGAGTTATGACCAAGATTTTTAAGTACATGTGTGTTTTAGAAGCTCATTAAGTAGCAAATGCAGATTAATTGTACTGCTTAATACTTGAGGTAGGAGCACAGGTCGGGTACAATGTTTGCTTTATAGGTTTGAATAGTCTGCTGCTCTAACTTACCCCTAAAGAATGTTAATTACATTGCTGTATTTGAAATAAATGACTTCGTGGCAGCATTAGTAAAATAATGAGCTATATAGGAATTATACTTTTATAAAAGATCTTTGCTTAAAAGCTGCAAAAATTTCAGTTTTCTTATTTTCATTAACAGCTTTTTAACAAGTTCCAAGCAGGATGGCAGGATAGCGTGTATCATCTCATCAAATGGTATTGCCTCACCAACTTCTACAAGCTATTGTCATTATCTTGTGAGCAATATTCAATATTTGATGAAAAAAATATCTTGTTAGTTTTGTGAGATGGTTTTGCTCTGACTTAGGATTTTGTTGTGGAGAAAGAGAGGATGCGGAAAGGCTCTGACTGAAGGGATTAAGAGAGCGTGTTCTTTGCTTTTAGCTCTAACTACTCAGCACTGGAGGCAAAGAAGCACTTAATGAGCTCTGGTACCCAGCCTTACAGAACTGGCTAATCGTTCTGACAGAGGAAAATAGTCTACATTTTGTCTGAATGTCTATATTCAGAGACTGAGGGGTATGCGATAAATGAAACCCAGGTAGATGAAAGATACACTCAGAATCTGACTTTACTGCATTTTTTCCACTGGGGTCTAACCTGCAGGAGAAATACACCCTGTGTGAGACCAAAACTGCTAATATGTGCCCAGGCTATCTAGCACTTTAGAAAGTTGCTGGTCTTTGTAAAGTTGCTCCAACAGGCTTGAAGCAAAGAGCCATGTCTGTGAATGCTTTCCAGACTTTTATGTGACAATAAGATATATTACATATGTATATATATAGTATATTATAATAAATTGCATTTATGGGGTTTATGTTAGGATTTACTATTTTTGCTAGAAGTTTAAGCAAATCTTAAAAAAAAACCAAACAAAATCACCAGTCTTACTTAATTTTAAAGTCTATTTAACTTCAGTCTTTAATAGCACAATATCCAACAATATTAAAATATATTACTACAGGTATTTTAAGTATAAAGGTATATCTTACTCAGAAAAGACAAACTTTTTCTTTTTCTTGAAGAGGAGATGAAAGAACTAGTTCTAAATATTCACATCTATGAAACAAACATGGAGTTATTCAACGCATCCATAATTTACAGTTAAGAATCAATCTTGTAGTATACTTGTCATCCCACTGAAGCAGTAACAAGTATGTGCTTGAAGACAGTGTGGGAAAGTAGCCCCTCGCACATCCAGAGCAGGCGTATTAATATCATTCTTGCAAATGCCTAGGAGGTTAGCAGAGGCAGGCTCTATGGAGGGAAGCAGAAGGGAGGGAAAGACACATGTTGTAAGATAAAAATAAATGAACAATCCCAATAACTTTGTTTCTTCTTAGGGTTTGGCATTGTAATGGGCCAATTCTTAGTAACAGCATTAGCTGAGCAGATAATTGGATGTAAACGCAAAAACTGTTTGCTGAGTTAAATAACGATGATTACAGACGTGAGTTCCTGATGGCTGTGGGAATAATGAAAGGTCTAATTCACTTTTACCAAGAAGACTGGAATAAAGGCACATGTCATGTAATTCCTTCTTCCTATTTGAGGACCCAAAATAGGATTACTGAGACAGAAGTGAGCCCTGTGAGACATTGTCCTATAAAAGGAAAAAGTGTATAAATTACACTGTGAGAGTGTAATTAAAAACCCATTCGCACTAAGACCCTATTTCATCATGGTTTAAACAGAGGACAAAAGCTATTACCAAGTCACTCACTAAAGTCAAGTTTTTACAGAACTGGAACACCCATCTGAAAAAAATATATTGAAACTATATTGGAATTGTTATAGCATTGAAATCTGATTTTGATCACTGCTGAGTCTGTAGTGAGATGACTAACAAAATTTGTCAAAACTAATATTAATGCAGCATTCATTGGAGTTTTGTTGGGGGGGTTGTTGGGTTTGTTTGTTTTTTTAACCTCATATGTTGTGCTGCCACATTCTCCTGAGAAACCATAATCTGTATTCACAATCACGGTCATGGGTTGGACTTCCATTCATCATGTCTTCTGTTATTACCTTTTTTCATTGACTTTAAGGGAAACCTAAATGACTGGCTTACTCTGCATGACTAAATGCCTAGATGACTAAAGTTAAGTGAAATGAATTCCAACCAAAGTGATTGCAATTCTGTTTTAATTACTTCAAAAAAGCAGTCAATAGAATATCTAGCCTAAAGAGATTGGCATTCCACCCAAATTGAAGTGCACTGAAATGAAATGTTGATGGCTGAATTGAAAGTGCCAGTGATCCAGTCTGAAGAATTAATCAGTTTTAACAATAAGTTGACTGAGGTTGATGAAAAATTCTGCATACCTGGAAAAAAATAAACTGTCAAACTAATCAACCTTTCAAAAAAACCCAACCCAAAACTTTGTTGTGCCATTAAAGAACTAGTTTTAATAAGCTCATCTAAACCCATCCTCTATAACTCAGAGTGTTGGCTCCCCACGTGGCAAGAATATTGATCCATGTATAATTCATTTCTAACCACTTGTACCATCCTTTAAATTCCCTCATATTTAACTATGGTAGTTACCAGCTTTACAACCTGTTGTATAAGCTTATTATTTTAACTCTGTATAGACCAATTTTGAACCATTTTTGGTAATATAAGCCTTTTAGTACATCAGCACACTCATCTTCTGTAAAATTCACATTGAGTGAATGTTATAAAAAGAAATATACCCAGAGTAATGGAAGTCATGTAAATCTGAAGCTATATGTTTGATACATATTGTTAAGAGTTCTAATGTTTGGAAGATGGGGAGTTATATTTTCACTTATTTGTAATATTTTATAAATGGAAGAACTGTTTCAAGTCAGTGTTAATGGAGTTGTCTGCACAGCTGCTGCACATTGCTTGAAAAATAGATAGCATAATCTTTCCAAAGCAGCAGATTTTCCATTATCAATAATAATAGATATTCATTTTAATATCATTCTCTCAACACTAAGCTGCAGAAAAAAAAAAATCAATGATGGGAAAAGCTAGTCTATTCTTAGGCTGAGCTATTAGTTAAGGTTTTCAAAATCAAAATTCATATCTTTTTACATAAACATATAATTTGGAAGTGGCAATATTTAATTCATTTATTGCTGAAGATAATATTCACATCCATCTATCAGCTTAATATTTGACATTATGAAGATGCAATAGACTCCAATTCAAATTCTGCTGACATTAATTTCTGTAAACTTTATCTTGAGATCAGAATCCAACCCCTGGCTGTCTTCTCCACTTCAATATTACGGCCCGGTGTACTTTCTGTATATGTCCTACCACTCGCCTAAATTCTGGCCTGGAAGCATCATCTCACACATACTGGGAAAATATTTTTCTTCTATTCTCATGCAGCACATGACTCCCATGGGTGGAAATAGTTACTAATGCTTACCCGTGGCTCTCAGTGACAACTACTTAGATTATGTAATAGGAAGTAAACTGATCTGGATTCTGTTCCTAAGAGCATATGACTGGAAACACATAACAGGCCAAGGCTGGAAAATAACTCCAGACTGCAAAAGCTTATACAGGGTTCACATTTCATTTATTCCGGCCAGTTTGGAAATTGTTACTAGTTTAAGAAATATTTTCTATATTATTAATAAAATGGAAAAAGTTAGGAACAATTCTGATGACATAGAGACTTTTAGAAGCGTGAACCAGGAAATCTAATGAATTATGAATTATCTGTTAGCAAAGCTGCAGTTAACTTATGTACTATATAGAAAATTACATAAATAAGGCAAAAAGGAAATGGGCAAAACTACCAAAACTTACAATGAGGAAAACAGCTTTTAAAAGAAATTACTTGGGAACCATTGTATCTTGGAAAAGCCAGAACAGTTTCTGCAATGGTAGGTATCCAGTCTAAAAAACTCCCCAGGATTTAGGTCATAAGTAAGGAGCCATTCGGTTAATGTAGGTTTTAAAAGCTGTGTGAGAGTAGAGAAAGTAAGCCATCTATTTGTATGAAATAAAATTAAAAACATATAGATAATTCAAACTGAAAAAACCAATCAATACATAAAGGCTTTTATGTGCCCATAAAGGCTTTATGTGTGAGCTCTTTCTGCCAGTGAAAGTTAAAATGTGAGCCACTGATTCCAAGCACAATATAGCCAAAAGTTAAATTAATCCAGAGGTCCTTCCAGAATTGCTAAAACATATTAGGTCAGTAGAAAGAACGAATGAATGAACGAACGAACGAACAAACGAACGAACTTCATCCGCCTTAACAGAATTTAGCGGAGAGGAAAACTTTTTATACATTTATAAAAAACATTTTTAGAACTGAATCAGTCTGTCTTCATAAAATGAAGTGGAAGAACTCTAAAAATGTCAACGTTTTTCTCACAGACATAGTCTACCTAAGAGTTTTCTCAAGCCAGAGATGTTAATTTTCATTTTATTAATCTCATGACCAGTGATACCCGTGTCTCTGAAAAAGCAAAACATGACAGCAAGGTATGCTCCTCACTCCAACTGTCTCCAGTTCCAGGCAGACAGATAATCATGCAGATATGCTAACAAGGTGCTTGTGTTTGGGGCCACGCAGGGGCCATCCTTGAAGATGCACTTGCCATTTCTTAAGTACAGAAATCAGATTTTAATAGCACCTTGAGGACTGTGCAGGGGAAGGTAACATCTCTAACCACCTAGCATTAAAGTAGACAGCTATGTCCAGCACACTCAACTTTCAGCCTTTCTTATGCCGGTATTTATGCTGGCAAAAGATTGTAGAAGGTCTATTCTTATTTGATAGCCCGTAACTTTGAGCAGACAGCTAAACAAATGGGGAGGTATATATTTACATGGGACAGTGTAGTACTACGCAGATACTCATGCTATTTCTTGGCTAAACATGGCTAGTAGGAGCAGAATAGCTATGTTAGCTCAGTATCCCATTGAGGCAACTTAGATCTACTCAGGCATCATGGCATTGCGCTACATAAAATAAGTACATGTATGATGATTATTTGTCCAGTCTGGAACATGATGATAAAAAATTCATTTGAAGTATGTACCAAAACTAATATAATGTAGGCAATGGCAATGTTTTAGCATAAACAAATACAGGGAAGGAAGAAGTTATGATTGTATTTGATTTCCATGGGAAGGAAGAGGATGTTTAATTACAAACTTACTATGTACTTTGTCCAAGTGTTAATGAGGTGACCTGCTGATATATATACAAAACAACTTTAAAGACCAAGACGGTTTAATCAAATTCTGATGTGTACTCCTCCACCCATTGTGAAAAATTGGACATGGGGAGATCAAAAAACCTCTCTTGTCTATTATGGATGACACTTTTTCCTAACACAGCACACAACACCCAAAGAGTACAACATACTGCTGTACCTCTCAGAGAACAGTTCTACGATGCTACAGCTAAAACAATCTTCAACTAATTTGCAACAAGCTTTAGAATTTATCAAGAGTTTAATTGTTTATACATGTAACATTTGCAACTTTTTTATTCTGCCATTTACTAAATCCCCATAGAACATGCAGAATAGATGTGTGAAGCCTGTGGTTCTGCTCTGGCACAGCAGCACTGAAAAGTTGTTTAGTGCTTGTCAATACATTCAAAAAGATGAAGAGATGACCAACCACTGAAGGATGCAAGAGAAGTGCTACATAATTCTGAAACCCCTCCCCTCTTGTGCTGACATCAGGAATTTCTGAAGAATCTAGAAATCCAATTTTTTTCCCCTATTTTTTCGTATTTTCCATATTTTTATCTCCCATTATAGATTTTCCATTTAATCCCAGAAGTATGCATTTATCTTATATAACATTCATTGCCCCAGCTTTCAGTGGAGAACATAAGCCTTCTGGAACATAAGCCTTTTGACCAGAACTTACCAGCTATCTTAGCCTGTTATGAAAGTGCTCCTTTCAAACATTAAGACAAGAGGAACTCCTTTTCTTACTACAAATGGATGATCCCAATAGGCCACTGTCTGTGTTGCAGACCCGAAAAGCAGACCTGAAAACTGAAGTCCTGAAGTGCAACAGCCTGCTAATTATGCACTATGAACTTGCTATTGCAATAGTTCTGGTTTAGCTGGTAAATTACTCATTTTTGACAGAGAATATGGGGTAGCATTGCTTCATTATTCAAAAGCAACCTGATAAATCCACAAGATGCACTTTTGTTGATGTATGCTGGACTCTAACTGTAAAACTTCTCCCATGTACCAAAGTGCTTTGCTCTACATAATCCTTCTTTGCCAAAACCACACCAAAGTAAACACTCACAAGCATTAGCTTTTACATTTCTGTATCATCACAAAAAAAGCTTTACACTTCAGATTGTTCTCCCCTGAACTGAGATAATATAACACTCATTATTCTCATTATTGAGAATCTGGATCAAAATAATTCAAATCCTCAAAATTTCACTATAATAGCTGCAATAGAAACAGCAGTACATAAATATATAGCAAATGAGACAAGAAATATAAAGATCTCTGTGATATTTGCATGCTTCCAATTAGCAAAAGGGCACAGTAAAAATATTCACAGAAAAGACTAGTTAAATCATATTTACCTGGAAGCGTAATAAATCAAGAGCAAGCCATATCGAATGTAGGGCAATGAGTGCATCAATCTAAGCAATGACTCTGTTGTCCCTTTCAGCACAGAAGTTTAATCAGTTCAGAGGCAAAAAATTGAGTTCTGTTTTTCCTCGTAAAAAGCAGATACATACACACATTTGGTTGTTATCATATGATTTCTACTGAAAGCCAACTTACACATAAAACCAAGAGTTTAGCCAAACTTTCTACATGTAAAATTGTTCATAATGTCTAAAAACATGTACAGCACATTCCACATATCTACTCATTTTGTCTTGATAACAAGACAAGGAAGTGGCAGTGGAGTTTTGTAAATCTCAAGGTTTTTCCTTGAGAAAGCAATACAATGCTGGGATTCACAGCCTAAGAGCATTACAGTCCACTGAAGATTACTCTTTCAGCCTTCAAGACAATAATACTTTTCTTTGTGTACAAAACACCCAACTCTGGAGTTTATACATTTTTCTAAAACATTTAAAGACATCTCTTACTCATTTCTACTGAAGCCTTAAACTATATCCTACCTATGCATAGGTATGCATAGACTATGCATAGACTTCCTACACATAGACATTTACTTTCACATACAGCCCAACTGACTTCAAAGGGGCTTAAACGGATTTGAACTACAAATCTGTATTTCTAATTGTCATTTAGCTAGATCCTTTCTCAGTCAATAGCTGCAGATGAAACAACAACCACCTTCTGGGATGACTGGATCTAAATAAGCATTTTTTTTTCTTTACAAATTCTTATCCAAACACACTTTTCAATATTTCACTTCTCTCTCAAAATATTACTGGATGTACTGCCAGGTGTTCCTGACAGGAGGTTGACTTGTTTTAATCTGTTTGATTCAAGCACAAAATCTATGTTCCGTTCAACCTTAGTATTATTATTCCTTTTTCATGATACTTTGCATTTTGTATATTAAACATGGAATTTTGGTTTTGTTCTTTTTTTTCCCCCTGCAAGTTATGTAGGGTGAGATTCATCTCTTCAGTCAACAAAATGTTTATACTAAGAGACAAAGGTTGGGTAAAATGAACTCTGCCCTAACTAACTCCAAATAAATCTGTATGGCTTTCATGTGTAGAAAGAGCATGGGTTGTTTCTTTCTCTTCTCCCTAGTATAATTTACTGATTCAAAAACTATAAAATGCTGCATACATTTATTGCACTGTTTACATGATAAAAGAGGCATATGGTGGAAAAACGTACCTAAGTTGTGTTTCTGTGCCTGTGCATCTCAGAAAGTGGTACAATGTATGTAAGTGGTAGTACCTACGACATGAAATTTGAATGCACAGAAACTTTCATTTGCCCTTTGTGGGGAAATGTGAGATTGACCTCTGCAGAATAAAGCTGACTGTTAAAAGACAAGCATTGATAAACCTTGAATATTTAGGAAGTGAAAAAGTAGTGTAACAGAATGTATCTGTTCAGGTTTCCTGAGCAAGTATCAGAACACAAAAGGATGAAGCAAATAGTGTTGTTTTCATCTCCAATATGTGAGTAAAGCTATGACTCATTTTCTTTGCAAAATAAAACAGGTCTTTGCGGAGGAGCGCATGAGATGTTGTCTAGCTCCGGCTATTTATGTTTTTCAATTGGCTCTAGCTTCTATCTGTTATGCATTAGACTTAAACCTGCCTTGTAGGGTTAGCTGCATTCTATAAAGTCATGCATACATTTGCAGTACATATACATTACAAAATAGCTATTATTATTACCTATGATAGCTGTGCATATTTTAAATGGTAAATTAACACAAAGTACTGTTTAATTTTCCATCAATCAAAGGAAAATCTTAATCTTTTCTAGGACCACCTAAATAAGACTATTGCAGGATATTTTCATATGCTAGTTCATAGATTTTTTACAACTATTTAAATGAAAACAACATAGTAATGCAAAGATGATGTACAAATTCTGTACATAATTGAATAAAATATTTTCTAATGTACACTCCTTCAGTCATATTTCTGGAAGAGACAGAGTGGCGATACCGTACATTACAATCTGCCAATTCAGTAAAACAGCAGAAAAGCAATAGAATAGAATGCAAAAGTCTGATTTTGAATGATAGCAAAATTTTATGTACTTTTGACACTTTTCACACGCCACGTTTGAACATGCAGGTGATGGTTTCTAACAAGTGAATTTTTATGTAGCTATCTCCTGCAAATTTAAGCATGAGTGCTCACTGAAGTAAAAAAAAAGCTCCCTCAAACTTCATTTGGATTTGACAATTAATTCTGAGCTGGAAAGTGGGCACAAAAAATCAGTCCCACAAAAATAAAAGATTAAACCTTTTTTAAATAGAACAGGTACTGTAATTCTTGAATTGTTCTTAGGTATAAAATAAACAGATTGAAGCTCTGCACTCACAATACTTGTTCAGTTATACTGAATTTGTACTATTAGAGCAGCCAAACATAGAGATACAATGTAGTTCTTAATAAGAAAATTTGACCAAAATTGTGACCAAAAGCACTGTAAGAAAAGAAAACATAAATAAATAAACAAACAAACCAGTACTCCTGTCATATAAAGTTGAGGGATGATGACAACTGGCCAAATACATGTCTCTGTGATCCAGAAAAAAACATATAAAACAAAGCACTCAATTCCTTTAAGGCATGTAGGATAAAATTACATGTAAAAGAGATAGTAAAGCAATACTTTGGTAGACTCAAGGATAAGACTGAGTGATTGCTTATTACTTAATGCATAGCACATGTAATTCAGACCAGTGGCTGGATCACCTAATATAAATTGTGTTTTTATAAACACTCTTGTTTATCCTGATTTCTTAAAAGATCAAGAAAAAACCCTCTAGAAGAATATATTATATCTATCTGCATATTTCATTGCTATGGGTTGCTCATAAGTAAGTGTTGTAAAGGGCTACTCTGACCATTACCTGAGCCTTGAATCACCCATGTTCACCCTCTTCAAAGCTTTTATATCACTCACTGAAATTCACTGTCTTTTGGCTTCTGCATGAGGAACACCTCCAAGGTTCATTAGACAAATACTTTAGACAAATATAACTACTCTAGAATTATTTATTATTTTTAAAAAATTATAATAAAAGCATAATTATTTACAAGTTAACATGGTTTGAAAGAAAAACTTTACAAACAGTATCCTTCTCTAAAAACCCAAGAAAGTTAAATAGGACAATATCCTTTGTGAATAATGATTATATAATGCCAAAAAATCACCCAAAATTGTGAAAATAACTTAGAAATATTAATGAGGTTGACATGAGCAAGATAATAAGTTTGTACTTGTGCTTCCTCCATAATTATGTAAGGAAAAAATAACTTACATATTTCACATACACTATATATCTACAGGTCTTTATCATAAAGATATGCATAGCTACACCTTACTTTAAGAAAATTATTTCTTTTGTCTGTTAACAGAGCAAAGCACTGTTTTATTTGCTCTAATATATCATACATACCTGCTCTGATGTGAAATAATGTAATATTACTCTACTATTTGCTGCCAAGTAACTACAAAATCATTGTTAACTGCCAATAAAGCACTTGAAATAGAGTGCTTATTTAAGCAAAGCAAGGATGGCTCTAGGGCATATTTGCACCATGGGACTGACATAAAATATCTACAGTACAATCCGAGATGGAGTCTTTATCCTTATCAATTACAAAGAAAGATATATTTTATCAACAAACCACTATCCAAAATAGTATTATGTGCATTCCAGGATATTACACTTCACAGAAGAATGCAACATACAGATAAATTTAAATATAATAACTGGCTGTAGATTTTTATTTCTTCTGGATATCAATGCTGAGTAGCTGAATGTGAAAAATACACAGCCTTTCTGAAGTATGATGCTTATTTTACAAATAGGTTGATGTACCCAGGACAGGAAACATGAAGCAGAGAGATGTATTAAGTCTTTCAAGATGTACATTAGCTCTTTCACCCTGGAGCATACTTCCACTCCAGTATAAGTTGATTGATATATGTCAAGTTGATTGACACATTTAATTCCTCCTTTTTGGCAATTTCTTGGTTTTAGTAGATTCCACTGTATTTATTCTTTCATCTTACTGATGAATTTTTCATGATCTATATTTACCATATGAGTGTACCAATAATATTAAGTATATGCCTGACTATTTTTAACTCCATGCCAGGCATGGAAACACAGTCTTCCAGTCAAGGCAAAGACTTAGGTTTCAGGTGACCTGGACCCATTCTTTCGTTCTGCATCAAACTTTTCTTGTAATTTTAGGCAAACCTTTCATGTCTCAGTTCAACAAAGAGCTTAGGAATGCACATACATCGATTTTTATTTCAAACAAAACATTTAGGTTCAAGAGCTTTGCAAACTGGTTGTTGGTTACATGCGTCTAACATGTCTGTAGGAGAAAGACAGTCACTTCAGGAAAACCTAAAGTCTACATATCCATCTCCAAAGCAGCAATTTCTCCTGCTCAGGCTAATTTTTGTTAGTACTTGCATTTTCAGTGGCCAAGGAATATGAGATTATTGCCTCCAAAATAGAATAATTTTATCAAGATGGACTGACAATGTCCTCCTGAATAGTCTCACAACTGAGTACTCTCCTGAAATGGAAAAGATGTTGGCTACAATTTTCTTGGATAGAAAACAAACTTGAATGTTAGGTAATGTTCTGATCATTGAGCAAGTGCCTAAAAAGAAAGTGCCAGTGTCACCTAACACAACCAACAGTGTGACACCCTATTGACTAGGTAACCTCTAAAAATGTAGAACGGTCCAGACCTACCAAATGACCTCTTGTTGTTTACTTAATAGGCCCCAATGGGAGTAAGACATCCAGCACAATCAAGGCTGGGGCATTTCTGACCGTGCTAAGAAATAGAGCATTACCACTGAGTCAACTAGGAAAAGAAATTTAAGGGCCTTCACTATCATGCAGCAGGTCTTTGAGGTTTTGATTACTGAAGTTTATATATAAGCTTATATTTATTATCACGTATGTATGAAGCTTATATATCAAGCTTACATATGAAGCTTATATTCCTTTCTGTATCAAACTTTATCATAGGGAATTGAGGGGTGATAAGAACTGGCCAAATACATGTCTCCAATACAAATAGCAATCAAGACCATTTTCTCCAGCCATGAAAAGCTCTCCATTTAAGTGCCTATATATGATCAGTTTTGTTATCTTTATTTTGTCCATTAAGGGAATTCAGTGATGAGTCGGACTGTTGTAGAATATGTTGTCTATCAACTGCTTCTTTCCTCTTTCAGTCTTCAGTATGACAGAATATGTATGCTTCTCAATGGCAAGGTCTTTAACACTGTATTATTTTTGCCCTTTAAAACTGCCTTTTGCACAAGCCAATGTCAAAAGCTATTATTTAATCTATCTGCATTTTTAAAGCGTTTATCGCTGTAGTGCTGCTCCCAGAGTGGTGTACAAAGGTTAAATAACAACAGGCAGGCTACCTGCAGGTAGGCAGTGGAATCTATGTGTTCTGAGTGCTGTAATACCATGGAACAATCAAGGGAGACAGAAAAAATTAGGCTCTGCACAAAACTTTCCAAAATGTGAGTGGTAGTGGGGAATCCCAAATTTCAAAACAATGTTTTAAGTATTTTTATTTATTTATTTATTTTCCCATATTAATGGAAAAGCATCATAGCTTTATTTAGGCTGAACTCAATGGGGAAAAGGTTATTTCAGAAACATTCTTTCTCACTCTCTCTTTCAAAAAGAAAAAAAACCAAAAAACCAGATTTTTAAAGCAAATTTCTTATTTGCTATAGCACACTCATTCAAGATTTATAGATGCATATATTTTGCAGAGCGAACAATAGTAAGTCTTTTTTTAGCTGAAAAAGAGACAAAAAGCATTAGAGTCAACATTTCAGATGAGGAGAATTTTTAGTGATATGAGAAACCATAAAAGATTAAAGCCAATGTTTCAGACTTTGCAAAAATATTCCCCTTTGTCTTCAGTATAAACTTGGCAATTCAATGCCAATCACATTTTTAATTGAGAGTGAATGAAGCCTAGTAGCAGTGTTAACTTGTTGATTGTATGATAGCAACAGTCTCTCTACCGTTCATCCCACATTATTTCTCCCTCCTAGGCAAAGAAATCTATCTTTTTGATTATTCTGAATTCAACAGATTCCATTTTCAGTCGGCCAAGTGGAAATCCAATGTTCTTCTACTGGAAAAATATGACATCTTGATTTTGAAAATTCGAAATAATGATGTAGCCATAACCTCTTCCTTTTACTCATCGCAAGTGAAAGAAGCAATCCATAAAAGACCCACTATTCATCCCGAAATGTAAGGATTTACTGGAAAAATTAAAATGTTGGCTTTGGTGTTATAGGTCACTTAGCTGAAATCATATATGCAAAGTCCACACATTCAGCACTAGCCAAGCTATTGTCTGTTTGTATTTTGCAGCATGAGCAAGTGCTTGTTAAAAGACACAGAAAGAGGAGCAGATTAGCATATTTTGTGCCAAGGTAGAATTTACTCATAAAAAAGAAGAAGTTGCCATAAACAAAACAGGAAAGCATTCTGGGGGATTAGCATGACATGCATAATATTTTTTGAAGCCTCAATTGTATTTGTCATCCATTCTGCTTTCTGTATCATCACATTTCTCTTATTTAAACTGTCTTTTCTTTCTCTAATATTTTAATATCTCTGCTCATACTCAGGGATATTGCAGGAGGACTCAGCTGAGATTTCAGATGAAATACTTGGCATCACAGCAGAACAAGGTCACCTTTTAGCCTCATGACTAGAGGTTTTGGTTCACCCTCATTGACCCTGCCTGTACCATATTCTGAGTTAAGTAATGCAAGAAGGTGGGAAGCATTACACAAGAAAACGTGGGCAGGCTCAGTAATGTGTATAACCATATGCACCTCTTAGAACAGAAGCACTCGGCTCTCCCCTCTCAGTCGGGTTTGCTTCTTTCTGTGGTCTTTCATTTGCCTCTTCCTTTCTGTTCTTTTCTAGTCAAGCCAGAGAAAAATCCTGTGCTTTCACACAAATAATTAAGGTATCTTTCTGCTGTACAGTATAACACAGTCACGGGTATTTTAAAAAACTCTTTGTGGCTTGCTATCACCCTGCAGCACTTTTTCTGATAGCTGTTCTTGCCCCAGCTGACCAGCGCAGAATGCCACAGCATTTCTGGAGAGGAACTGCCACGCCAAACAGCTTCCAACTGTGAAATCATTCAACAGATTTAGGAAACAATGTAGATCTGGGCCAAACGGCTGGGTTTTATTTGATAGAATTTATCAACACAGAATTTCATGGAAATTTAACAGTTTATACCTTCTTCATCAAGTGGTCTGATTAAACACTAGTTTTAGGAGCAAATATAAAATAATTTCTATTCTCTATAACTGTTTTCTTACTTTTTAGCTTGTTCCCTGGCATCTAGCATACACCCAGTTGTTTCTTTGCAATGATCAGATTCATTATTTCCTGCAAGAAATACACATGCGTGGCCTTGATCCCTTTTTCCAAAATACTGCTGGCCAGCAGAGTAATGTGAGCACAGCAAAGGTCAGCCACAATGAAGAAAACACAGCAGCAATATTGGTTTTTATCTTAGAGCAATCAGATCCTGAATCAAATTAGAGAGGAAGGACAGAGGAGTTTATAACTAGGCCTAGAGGATAGGAATATCTACCATAAACCTTTTTTCTTCCCTCAGTTTCAGAGGTCTTACACACAGGAGGGGGGAAAAAAAGAGGCAGAAAAAAACAACCAGTCTTTATTATTAGAAGAAAATTATGTAAAACTTTTCACAGATTCCTTTAATAGCAGTTTCCAACAATTAAATCTATATGAAACTGGGGCTTTGGGATTGTTTTTCCCCCAACATGTCTCTGAGACAAAAGTCATATGAAATGTTAATGTTGATGCCAAAGTAGTTAAAGAAAAAGATATTGATTGAAATAGGTAAACAAACAAAATCAATATGATTCTAAAACCCTAGGAATTAATTCTCCAGACTCATGCTCTATTTGAAGCATGTATGTCTCACCTGTGCTGCTCTAGAAAAAAGAATTGTCTCAACAGTTAAGCTTTAAGCAAGGACTCAGAAAGGATGATTTTTTAAATTGACCATTTATTTAATGAATCTCAATTTCTGAGTAATCAACTCATGTCACGACAAAAAACCCACGCATTTTCAGAAACTGTAGAACACTTACACTGTGCAAAGTAACATGGTATAGTTAGAGTGTAAGGGCATAGGAACCTGGTTCTGTGTATGCAAGGCACTGACCAAGTTTCTCATACAGAAACTAACAAAATTCAATGTATTTTGAAAGCAAACACATCTGCATCTGTACAGCTCCCACCACCATCTGATCCCAAACGTTATAGGAGCTCTAGGCTTAAAGAATACCTTTGACTGTGTATAGGTTGAATATCCAGATTTCAGATTAATGCTGCCTAGGCCTGGCATATTTCTGCCTGAGATTTTCTGGGCAGAAATACAAGCATCTGTTTTATATGACAAAGAAGCAGGGAGTCTCAGGTACCGAGCTGCAGGAGACTGTGCAGCCACAACAGACATATCTGAGATTTCTGGATAATTGCCAAAAGTCCTAAAATTCTGACTTGAAAAGATTTCCAGATGAGAAACAAGGATCTGTGCATCAGGGTACAAGTATCTTCTAGATGTACTCAACTAAGCCATAACCCAATTGCAATAAAATACATAGATGAACCCCTCCTCTGTCTATTCTAATATTTTGGATAATATTTATATGTTTCATATTATCATCTGTGTTTTAATCCCATTTCCCATCATTCATCTTTTCTTCATCACTTTGTCATATAAAAAATAAATAGCATTTATAAAGAATTATTTTCGCACTTATATCTGTTTAAATTACTTATGGTTTCTTTTTATGAAAAGGCAAAAGAATTTTAATTAGAAATTCTCTATTAATTCAGAATTCATCAAGCAGCAATACTGTCCACTTCACTTTCCAATTTCAAAACTAAAATTTTCTTTCTAAGGAAATGTATGAAACTTCATCTTGATAATGCAAATGAAGAGTAGGATCAAGTATTTCGTATCCAAGACATTGATTTATGTGTAGCAAAACCTATTTAAGCATGTCACATATGATATGTAGTATTTTATGAAACATGAGCAACAAGGCAACTAAAGCAGAGTGACAAACATTGGAAATGATGTCAAAAGGAATAAACCCAAACCAAACCAAACCAAACCAAAACCAGCCTTACTTCAGTTTTATTCCACACACTGCACCTCCAAAATAACCCGACATTTTACAAAACTTGTTGCAGGACTTAAACTACAAAACCCTTTGCTACTACCTGACAGGGGTAATTAATGATCCATCAAAAATGACAAAGAATTAAATTTTATACTAACAGAGTAACGTGCTGAACCACCCTCAGCTGGCTGAATCCAGATAAATGAACCAAGTCATGCCATACTATGTCAAGGCTTAAATACAATTTTCCTACTTGCATGGTATGCCTGTGACAAATACAGCCTGAGGTTTCCAACAACAGACATGCTGTTATTATGGCAACTGCACAGGGTAATAAAAGAAACCTTGTGAATATCACACGTGACAAAAGTTGAAAGGAAAGTCACAGTAAATAATTGCTTCCCTGAGGCTGGGCCTGCTGCTATTCTTTCAAGTATTTCCATGACTGTTTGTTAGTCTGTACATTACACTAATTCTGCAATAAAATAATTTTTATTAGTATTACAGGTATGCACATGATATGAGATGCTGAAATGAGAATTTTGTAAAGTGGGCTTTAGGCTAGAAGAATGTATTGATATTTGATTATTATATCATGATAGCATCAATCCATTATCTTTAATGGACTTCATCCTCACGTACAGGGCATAGGAAAGAAATAAAGTTGGTTCACTATTCATAAAGATGCTAGGATGATCAAAAACTGGAAAAGATGGATGTGTCTGTAAAATTTCCATGAAACAAAATTGCATTTTATCCCAATACCCGTTTAAATAGGTAAGGCACTTCCAGTTATTAATATATAGATGTGAATTTGATGGAAGAAAGATAAATCAGTGAGGGGGGGGGGGGGGGAAAGTAGTTTAAAAGATGAAATTCAGCATTAAAAATTTAGGGGAAATGTGCTGATATAACAACAGGTAACTTTGGGGCAATATTGAAGTATTGCAAAGTAATTTTTATAACTTGTAATGCTGTCAGATTTTTCCCTGACATCTCCTCCCAGAAATATTGTCTATGAAGATATGAGGTTCTTCTGGAAATTTAGCACTTCTAATGTTGGATAAACCTTTTCAGTTCTGAGGAGTAGAATCACATTTGTACTGCTCATACTGTGCAACAAAAGAAAAGATCAAGAAGTGGCTAAATGTCAGTAGCTAGGCACTTCTGACTCATGCTACAGGTTCAGAAAAATCCTCTTTCCCATTCATTACAGAGTCAACACATTTCAGAAATTTAGTACTCACCATGAATAAATAAACAAACAATGCTCTGAAAGCAAGTTCAGACGCTGTCCTCATAAGAAATGAGGAAATACCGGAAGTAAGCCTTCATGTGAAAGTACACCTCTTTCTTACCTGCCGTTTTGCGACACCACATTGAGATACCTCAGAGGCCAAGATCCAGCTCACCAGTTTAAAATTACCCCCAGGCTCATCAGCAATGCTTTTTTGTCTGATGCCCTGTACATGAGACCATCAGGATACAGACATCAGGACAGTCTGTACTTTATGTGGACATTTCATATGTCTCATAAAAAGCCAATACATCCATCTCTTCATGACACTGGCTTCTGTTATCAGGTACCCACCCATTGGGCTGTGTGGCTTCTGGAAAAACTGAGTAGCTTTAGTAGTATCTTGGTTGGATAAGGACAACGTGAAGCTGAGTATTTAGATGAAGGAAAGTAAGGGGAGAGAGAAACAAAATGTGCAAGAAAGAGCAAGGGAAAGAAAGATGGATAAAGTGATACCTGAGAGAGAAGAAAATTAATTGTTCTTCATTAAGTATTGGCAGACAATGAAAAACAGTTTCAACTTGTTCACTATTATGGTTAGCAGGGAAGGAGAGATGAGGAATTTAGCTAAAGTACATTTCCCTAGTGACATAAGGAAATTAATGCATACCTACTTTTCTATGAACTTAAGGTTAAATTGCCCTTCAGGCACCTTTCTGTTAGAAATGCAATTCTCCTCAAGAATAGGTATCAACTGTTACCCCAGTCTTTAGAAGCAATCTGGTGACTTGGCTGATAGGACAGTTGCAATAACTAATGAAGCTGCATTTCTGTCATTGATATATTTCATTGTGATATGTGTAATACTTCTATTTGTGAAGGATTTGCTTCTGTAATTTCTCTTCAAATCTTCTATTTCAACTCTGCAATATCCAGCAAATCATCAGCCTTACAGTATGATTTGAATACACACAGGGCTAGCACTATTTTCCTCAGTTTATATCTACTGCTTGAATTACAGTAACTTTTATATTGGAACTAATTACATTTCCCCATATTAACACATCTCAAACTGTCTCTGCTTTGTCAGTCTGTTTAACCTGCATTGCACAAGAATACTGGGCCCTTGAGCCTAAAATTATGTATATTTGCATGCCGTTTTCTTCTCTTACTGCTATCGCACGAGTAATTCAGCCGCACTATGCAGCCAGATGTTAGTACATACTGTTGATCTATATAATTCTTGCCAAGTCAGAAATTAATATCATGGGATCATTTTGAACAAATAAAGTACTTACTGAGGGACAGAAGACAATGTGTCTTACGTAAAGGATGCAATGCATCCCACAAGGCTTTTCTATAGACTGTAATTAACTCTTTAATATTTTCATACATTAGAGAATGTCTTCCTCATAAGTCAGAGATTAATTACTAAGCAAAAAATGTTAATGGTGTATTTCATACTGATTGATACAAATTAGTTCCCTATTAATATGTGAAGAGAGTTCATTACTAAAGCAAAAATTCCTACTCTATGGAGTTACATTCCTGTTCACCTCTTTTCTTATTTCCAAGTTTAAAATGACTCATTTGGAATTTAAAATTGAGGCCATATCAGTAATTTTATGTATCACAGTGATACTAAAACTCAATTCATACTCTCTGAAAAGTCTTACAAAAAATAAATAAAGAAAGAATGAATTCAAGCCAGTTAAAATACAGAAATAGATACCCAATAGCACTTAAATGGTTGTTGCATTATACCAGTATTTTAGTACAGTGATGGTCTACTTATGACTAGTGATTTAAAGTGTCTGTAATGCTAGATGTGGTTAAAATACTTTTTACAGATTTCTGATTTGTCATTAGGTGGGATTTCTTCTCCCTTTTCCATTTTTCTTTATTTCACTATTCAATATCTTTATTTTAAGAGCCTGTTTTGTGGGGATGAAGGTGCAGAAAATGAAAAATTGCTTCCTCCTCACACTACGCTTAGTCTTCTGATTTGCAGAAGGTGTAATTTTGCCCTCATTCAAACAGATCTTTTAAAATATTGGCTTCTACTCATAAGATGAGTGGTTGTTATAAAACTATCTGGGGAGAAGGGGGATGGCTTTCCCTCTCACAGCTTAAAGATTTCTGCATATGAGTAGCTAAGCTCAGATAACCATGCCCAAAAAGAGCTGATTCTCCTTCTCGTAGCCCCATGTCAATTGTCCTAATCCAGAAAACAAAAAGAAGGGGTTTTTTGGCTGCCTCTCATGAAGCCTTCTTCATGTTGTATTGTCACGTACATCATATTCTCTTCATCCCAGATACCTCCTCAGTCCTTTTGCCTTTCTACTGCATGTTTCAAGGTCTCATCTCACTTCATGCCTGCCATCATTCCCTTTGTGCAAAGGGACAAAACCTAAGGGGCTCAAAAAGACTTTCTTTCCCACAGATCAACTGTTCTAGTTTTGCTTTTCTACCTCCTTCTCTCAACCTAGCGCACTACCAGTGCAGATTGCTTGAGTTGCACACCACCATCAGGCCGTCAGCTGAAGTTTTAATGATCTCAGGCTGAAGTTACCTGCCATTTACAATGTAGATTAAGTTTTTTCTTCTCCTGGCACCCTAATTCAGATGCCTTCAGGCAAGGGCTAGCCAGCAGTGTAGGCATGTGTGTGAGTTACCTCCTAAATTCTTCTGGGAGCACTGGCTGCTGCGTACAGCCTGCCAGGGGCTACCCTTCCACCAGCAACCTGGGTGTCCAGGCTGCACCAGCATGTCTCCATGTCTGCATTCCCAAGGAAGTGCAGGCTGCAAAACAAACACAAAGACCAAGCCAAAAACATACACACTATGTTATCTAATGAGTATCCCTTTTTTTCAATATCCATTTCTATCATACTCTTCTTTCACAAATACTTGAGGTTTACTGTCAACCAGGGCAAGCGCTTCAGCTTTAATGAATCTATAGCAATAAGGGAGAATGGAAAAATGAATTAACACTTCATACAGCCACCACAGATAACTGCCCAGAATAAAGTGGAATGCATGAGAAGGCTCTTCCCAGTCAATCTAAAGATGATGTAATGACATCAGTCACATAATCTCGCTGCTCTATGTCTGTGGCACTGTAAAAACTCAATGATGTAGAGAAGGATAGTAGATAACAACTACTTGCTATATCTCACAATACAAGGACAAGGAGCTACTCAAAGAAATGATCAGGTAGAGTCTTTAATGATGCATGTTTTTAAGGCAAATCCACAAAGAGTGAATTGTGGTCCGTTCTACTTCCCTAAATAAACTTTGAATATTGCCTGAAACCTAGGAGAAAAAAAAAAACAAACAAAAACCACCACCCTTCCCTTAGAAATCCTACTCCTCAAATAATCCTAACAGCCATGTCACCATCCCTTTCTCTCAGAATAAACATTAAAGAGGTGTTTTCTTGGTATTTTATCCTTCTCTCACAGGTCTAGATTTCAGAAGACACTATGGGGACATTTTGCAGTCGCTGTCAGAGTATTTCCTGAACATATTGCAAAATTAACCATTTTGAAAAAGGGAGAGTAATCATTATTCCCAAATGTGGGAATTAGTCCTTAGAGACAGTGATGAGAGCTCTCTTGACACAAGGCAATGGAGAATTTAATGAAACATAAAATAGTTTGTCAACCACTAAGCACTGTAAACCAGTAGTTACCAGGAAAGCACTTTCTTCCAATAATATTCCCCATAACAAACCTCAATAAACAATCTCATTATCTCTCCTAACAAGGACTGTATGCTTCTCTCTAGGAAAAGACTCCTCAGAAATTCAGTGGCACAAACACATGCTAAGTATTTTTTGTGGATTGGAGCTATGAAGCCCAACACACCCAGGGACTGTATTCTAGACAGGCAAATGACTGTGAAGAAGTGCACTTTCTCCTTTTGATTCATGTTTGCAGCTCAGCTGCATCATGGCTTAAGAGCATAACTACTGCTGTCAGGCTGATCTCATGGAAAGGAGGGGGATGTACAGGACAGTTGGCCGGCAACAGATGGGGATATGCTGTTCCATCTCACAGGTTGGTAGAACTCCTGTTGCAACACATGCTGTCCAGAAGGAATTCTAACTCTAATGCAGCACTGGTCTTCCAAAGGAGGCCTGGCTTTAAACCACAGTCAAGTCCTAGAATTCAAAGAACTTCTTAAATTTTTTATCTGCTCCTTTAACAGTCCTGTCATTTTTAGTTCAGATCAGTTGTTTGTGCTGGAAATTAGTCAGTTCTTTAAATTCTTTTTTGTTTAAGATAAGGTGAAAGCATGCCGTAACCTTCTCCGGCTTTGGGAACAGAACTTGATATACCTATTGACAGCTTAAGATTTCTTGTCCTTGAAGGAGAAAATTCTTTGCTTTTCTAATCACATGATAAATGCAAAAAGGTCATCATCAGTCCCAGTCACCACAAGGATGACTGCTTTCACTCATTCTACTTTACAATAACATTGGCTTTGACCATCAATTGTCTTCTAAAATAGTTAAGCTGGATTAAAATTAGACTGTTGTTATTGAAATTTACAATGAACTGAATTTATCTTTTATGCATCCTCTTAACTTTGTATAGACACCTAGAGTTTAATTTTGATATTTCAAATTAAATATTACTTGAAAACAAAAAAGTAAAACTCATCTGAAAACTTATAAAACAGAAATGAAGATACCAGTTCATTTTGACCTTCCGAGTGGAAAGAAATGAATAAATTAAACATTTATGCCATTCCTCATTATCAAGGTTACTGGACGCAATTGTAGGGAGCTCATTCCACTATGCAAACTCGCCCTGACCCTAGTCATTGTGTGTCCATATAAAGAATTATCATCTCGTCTTATCTCCTCAAAATAGAGATACTGTCTATTATGGATAAAGTTATCTATACCATGTCATACACAGAATATCAGAGGACAGTATTCATTTATAGGACTAGATTCACACCAGGGTTTAAATTACAAGGCACTAATAGAAACTAATGGAAAAGCTGAACCAATACTGGAATATACAAAATGTAACAAGCAAGTTAAAGGGGATTACAAAATAGGATTTGGCTGAGAAATACTGCTTCTTTGCATTATCATCTGTGGCACTGGGTACAAAAAGTGTTATAACTTCACAGGGTATGACAAGACACCTTGAGCTCATAGTTGGCAGATTATTAGAAATTTTATGCAAAAGACGCCTGTACAATCCCATACAGAGCCATGAGTATTCAGTAGGACATTTTTTTTCCTTATGCCTTTTTTCTCTTTTAAAATGGCTTTCAAGTAAGATATATATTAACAGATATATATTAACAGTGATGTATAAATACAACTCTGTAGTAAATCATTTTTAAACACACGAATAAGAAAAATGGATATGGTCTAATAGTCATTAAATGCTATTTTTGTATTATGCATTTCCTTTTTTTTTTAAAACTGAAGGATCAGTTTACAGAAATACATATACCGTCTGACCCTTTTGAAATGCCTACTGACCTCAAAGAAAATCTGTCTAAGAACAGGAATGCGTGTTTTACAGCTTCTTCCTCATTATCAACAAATATTTCAGTATTTGAACGAAAGGAGCAATTCTTGTGAATGTTTACACACAGCATTTTAGTACTTGTTCATATTCTTACTAGACCCTACAGCATTATGTTTCACTCTGATGAACCTCTTACAGGGAGCCTTGATGAAAAAAGCCCACAACTTTGCATAATGTGCTCTATAAAAAACAACAGGATATTCAGAGTACTCATACAAATAAAATTAATATTCAGACTAAATGTTTACAGATGTGAGCATTTAAACAAATGCAATGAGCTAGAATTGAGTTTACCTTACTCTCTTAGTTACTAATTCACCCTCACCACAAACCAGAACATAAATCACCATTGTGACCATTGACCAGTTTTGTCATTTTTTGTTTTTCATTTTGACCATTTAAGTCCATAGCCTTACTATGTGCTAAGCCATTACAGTGCTTCTGACATCAGAAGAGTTGTGAAGACGACAGCCAAAATTCTGGCCTCTAAGCCATCAGCCTGCTCTAGTGAAATCAAAGACAGATTTGCACTCAGTTTTGAGCTCAGTAAGCAAAGAATTAGACCTTGAGGCTTTAAACTTTGATAACAGGGATGACAAAAACAGCACCAAAAATCACCAGGTTATCTCCATGAAATAAACTCAGTAAACTTTTCTCCAAAATTACGTATAATCAGCCATTGTAAAACTGCTAGTGCATTAACTATTGGCAAAACTTTTTAGGTTGCTTGGAGGTTTTAGAAGGGTTGTTATATATGAAAAACAGAATTGGAAATTACTTTTGCATTTGCTTCAGTCAAAGGAATCTAATAATTTTTAAGTGCCTACAGCTAAAACTAGGCATAGGACACTGAGTTCTGAGGTTGCAAAAGACTGTAACAGAGTTACTTGTGTCAGTGAAATATACACCCACATTGCTCGCTTTAAAGCAACCCCTCATTCTTTATCATAAAAATCTCTGGCAGTGCGGAAGAACCAACTATGTAAGTGCATAGCCTTCATTCCATCATTCGGTTTCATGTGCAGGGGGATTATGTTATTGCTGCCCTCCCAAATCCTATGAAAATAAGATGTTTATCATGAAGACTTGTCTTGTAAGTAAAATTGATATTGCATTTATAAATTACATGTTACTTCAGAACACATGGGATTAATTCTTCATGTCAGCCCAGGCTCTAATCTTCATTCCCACACATGCTACCACAGCAATCATCCACCTTGCCTGTTGCCTCAGCTATGTCCAACTTGTCTTCAAATCTTCTGCCCTCATTCATCTTTTTCCATATTAGCTGTGAGCTTCTTGAGCTTCTTCAAAGCTGTGTTTCTGCCAAATACTTTGCTTGCATTCTTTACCACTGTCCTATCTTCCCTCTAATTCAGAGTCATATAGCCACAGAACCACTTCCAGCACACCCTTCACTAACTCTGATTTACATTTCACGTCCATCTGTTCTGAAATCTGACCTGAGCTACACTGATGCTTCCCTTTCTTTAAAGTTTCTCTTTAGAAGATTCATCTTTGAACTCTTTATTTTCTCAGAAATATTGGGAAAATATATAAACAAAAAATGTCAATCAAATCTATAAAGCCTGACAAGACTGGGGAGTGTCACCATTCAGTCATTAATCCTTGTTACAACTTTTTAGGAGTAGACAAGGTGTAAGAATATTTCTCCTCTAAAGCGCTTCACATGCTTTCGTCAATATATGCTAGATAATCATTAAAAAGCCAATAGCAAATATTGTGCAACGTGCGCTGGTGCATTGACTTGTCTTGCATTTAATTAGTCAATTAGTTTTGCACGGATTACCTCAGTAATCTGAAACTACCTATTGCCATTAAGTAAAGCTAAAAGGAAATAGAAAAACAGCACATTACCTGGCAGAGAGCTGCTGTCCAAGACAATAATCTGAACTTGATAGATGCAGAGCCTTTGTCCAGTTTGAACATTTAAAGACTCTTTAGAGACCTGATTGGCTGATTATCACACATGATGTTTGGACGGTTTATTTTGTGTGACCAATTGCCAAACCAACAAGCATCTCAAATTACTGAGGCGCAAGAGGTTATGGTGAAGCTCAACATTCAGAACACGATCCCACAGAAGGGCATCCTAGGTCTATGAACATTACATTGTCTGTTTAGGGTTTCTTTCACAGTTTCTTTGTCTGACATGCAGGATTTTTCCTTATCATCCTCTGTGTACATTCTAAAGTGTATTTGGATGCTATAGCCTTTAAAATGAGTGCTAATATCTGGGGACACCTGAACATAGTTTGTGCCTAATGCTACAGGAATTCAGCATGTACTGAGATGCTGGGTGTGAACCTGCTTTTTAAAACATATAGTAAGTTAAGATCAGCATTAATATGATTTTGTTCAACAAATTTAAAATGTAATAAAAATGCTCTAAAGATTATCAGCAGACGCTTAAAAGCAAAATTGCAGGCACTCAATGTGGCTAACATGTTGCAAAAGTCTAATTTTTTTCTCATTTGAACAAAATTTTCCAGCAATTAACATTAAATATGCAATTAACTTAGACTTTTTTAGACTGCTCCACTTACAGGCATAGTAAAATACCGCATTAGGCTTTATAGAGTAATTAGAAACTTCTTTATATTAATAAGCAATGCTAGCTACTACATTATTTAAAAAGCTGTATTTTACTGGAGATAAAGCAGAATTTGCTTCAAAGCTCCAAAAATTATTTCCCATTATTTCTTATATTTTACAAAAACTCACCATTTTTGTATAGGAAAAAAATCGAATCATCTGCAATACTGATGATAAAATAAATGCATACATAAAAGGCAAGTTGTACCTTAGACCAGATCATAACTTCATTCAAGAATTCTAATCAAAATGCTTTTACAAGTTCACATCAAAAGCTCTTCCTTTTTAATTGCAAAAATAACGTTAACTATTTTGCTGAGGAAGTAAACAAAAAGGTGCATGTGACGTTACAATTGCTATTTTTCACCAGTCTCACACACCATACTTGCTTTGACCCAATAACTGCTGGAAGGGATGAAACTGCATGGCCAAATGAAACGGAAAAACATTCTGATGACTCAGGTTAAAAAAAATTGAAACTTTGTCTTGTCTTAGATATTCACTATGCAACTGATATTAAAGCTTCAAAGTTCTTAGAAGTGCTTTGTTTGGGAATTTTAGGCAGTCTCTGGGACAAATTTTATGAGAAAACTGCTGTTACTTTCACTGCCCATCACTTTGAATATTCACAGGGAAAAAATGAATTCATTTTTTCTCAATTAATTTCTTAATTTATCTGAAAATAATGATACTAATGATGATCTGCATTTCTAAGAACCGTGGCTATCTCGCATGAAAAGTGAGATGAGTTCTAGGACTACTGGACAGATACCCAATATGAAAGTTGCTTAAAGGAAAAGACCAGCCTAATCATGAGAAAATATTATCATTTAATTGATCTCTGTACTGTCTAAAACTTTAATTTGAATCTGAAATGGTTCCTTTGGGAAGGATGAAATATACTGGAGACAATACGTGGCAGTGATAGGTAAGTCTCTAATGCCAAGCTGCAGGGAGGACTATTTGCAAGAGGTCTTTGTCTCAGCACTGAGGACAACAGCAGGAAGGGAACGTGTTTGCTGACACAAGCACATAAGAAGAGGACAAAAAGGAAGTAAACATGGGTTGCTGAACTCTGACAGAGACCCTGCGGTGACAACAATGCCACGTTTCCTATTATTGGAGAGAAATAGGAAGTGATGCATTGTTCATGCTGGACACCCTCTGTTAGATTTTGACAACTTCTGTTTAGTCCCGGGTACAGCTTCTCACCCTGTCAGCAGAGCCGCTCCCCCCCACTGTGTCCTTTAGTGGAAGGCCCTTCCTTCCACAGGATCCCCGTCCTGCTCCAGACAGGGGAAGAGAAAATCACCTCTGGCCTCAAGATTTCTGCGTCTGTGAAAAGGAGCCACAGAAAGAGGGATTAACAGCAGGTACCACTGCGATGTCCCTAGAAGGTGAGCCCTAGGGATGCTGACAGCATGGTCAACATGAGTGAGCACAGCACAGCACCAGCTTGGCATCATGGTGGCGGACCATAGCTGCCTTTTGTCCATCCACTTCACAGAGCAAACAGAAGGGCTTAAATCTGTGCCTACACTGAGGCTGATCTTCTAAATTCAGGGAACTGAGCATGAGGTAGAAGGTCAGAGCTAAGGCTAAAGTGTGTTTGTGAGTGACAGAGCTAATTGGCACAGGGCACGCCAGTGGCAGGCAGTTGGCCTGCAGTTCACTGTCATCTTGAACTTGACAAAAATAAAAGTTAATACTGTCTTGGACTGTTGTCTATAAAAACATATGGATACCAAGAGGGCTATTACTCAACTCGCTATACGAGACTAATCTGGCAGTATATTTTGTGAATAATAATGGCAGTGGGTTTTTAAATATAATACAAATCCAGCTACTTGAGAGCTCCTCTGAGATAGGTGCCTAGATGTAGTTGCTTTACTGCATCTTGCTGCCCACTCACAGACAGGTACATACTTATTAACTTTAACCATTCCTTCCTGGAAAAGAGCTAGACACCAGAAAGAGGCTGAGGTTTTCTTCCAGGATCATGAGCTTAAACTTTTAAAATCGAAGTAAGTTCACCATAATTAGAGACCCAGGCAACAAAGGGAACCTTGTGGTTGGTGTCTACTACAGGCCACCCGGTCAAGGGGAGCCTATTGGCAATGCCTTCTTACTCCAGCTACAGGAGTGATTGCGCTCACAGGTTCTCGTCCTGCTGGGGGACTTCAACCCTGAAATCTGCTGGAAAAGTAGCACGGCGAGCTGTAGGCAATCCAGGAGACTCTTGGAATGCATTGAGGATAATTTCTTAAGCCAGTTAATAGACAGTCCTACCAGAAGGGATGCAATACTGGACCTGTTGGTCACCAAGCAAGTGAGCTAATTGGTGACTTCAAGACTGGAGGCAGCCTGGGCTGCAGTGATCATGCACTGGTGGAGTTCCCAGTCCTGAGGAATATGAGTCAGGCGAAGAGTAAAGTCAGGACCCTGAATTTTAGGAAAGCAAACATCCTGTTTGCTGTTCAAGGAATTAGTCAATAGGATCCCCTGGGAAACTGCCCTCAGGGACAAGGGAGCAGAACAGAGCTGGCAGATCTTTAAGGACACACTCCACAGAGCGCAAGAGCTTTTGATCCCCAGGTGTAAGGAATCAGGAAAGGAAGGCAAGAGACTGGCATGGCTGAGTCGAGACCTGCTGGTCAAACTAAAGGGCAAGAAGGAAATGCACAGGCAGTGGAAGCAGGGACAGTTATCCTGGGAAGAGTATAGGGATGCTGCCCAGTTGTGTAGGGATGGGGTCAGGAAAGCCAAGGCATGCCTGGAGCTGAACTTGGCAAGGGATGCAAAGAATAATAAGAAGGGCTTCTACAGGTATGTCAGCTCAAAGAAGGAAGCTCAAAGAAAGCAAACCCCCCCTGATGAGAAAGACTGGCAAACTGGTAGCAACGGACAAGAAGAAGATTTTTTTTGCCTCAGTCTTCACTGGCAACCTCTCTTCCCACACCTTTCGATTCGATGGACCACAAGATGGGGACTGGGGGAGCAAAGTCCCTCCCACTGTAAGAGAAGATCAGGTTTGTGACCTCCTGAGGAACCTGAATATACATAAGTCTATGGGACCTGATGAGATGCATCCACAGGTCCTGAGGGAATTGGCTGATGTAGTTGCCAAGCCACTCTCCGTGATATTTGAAAAGTCATGGCAGTCAGGTAAAGTCCCCAGTGACTGGAAAAAGGGAAATATTGCACCCATTTTTAAAAAGGGTAGAAAGGAGAATCCTGGGAACTACAGGTCAGTTAGTCTCACCTCTGTGCCTGGGAATATCATGGAACGGATCCTCCTGGAAGCCATGCTAAGGCACATGGAGGACAGGGAGATGATTCAAGACAGCCAGCATGGCTTCACCAAGGGCAAGTCCTGCCTGACCAACCTAGTGGCCTTCTATGACGGAATGACTACATCAGTGGACGTGGGAACAGCTACAGATGTCATCTATCTGGACCTCTGTAAGACCTTTGACATGGTCCCCCACAACATCCTTCTCTCTAAATTGGAGAGATATGGATTTGATGGGTAGACTGTCCGGTGGATGAGGAATTGGTTAGATGGTCGCTCGCTCCAGAGGATAGTGGTCAATGGCTCAATGTCCAGATGGAGATCAGTGACGAGTGGTGTCCCGCAGGGGTCCGTGTTGGGACCAGTACTGTTTAATATCTTCATCAATGACATAGACAGTGGGATACAGTGCATGCTCAGCAAGTTTGAAGACGACACCAAGCTGAGTGGTACAGTTGACACCCCTGAGGGGTTGGATGCCATCCAGAGGGACCTGGACAAACTCGAGAAGTGGGCCCAGGTGAACCTCATGAGGTTCAACAAAGCCAAGTGCAAGGTCCTGCACCTGGGTCAGCGCAACCCCTGGTATCAATACAGGCTGGGGGATGAAGGGATTGAGAGCAGCCCTGCCGAGAAGGACTTGGGGGTACTGGTGGATGAAAAGCTGGACATGAGCCGACAATGTGCGCTCGCAGCCCAGAAGGCCTACCGAATCCTGGGCTGCATCAAAAGAAGCGTGGCCAGCAGGTCAAGGGAGGTGATTCTGCCCCTCTACTCTGCTCTCGTGAGACCCCACCTGGAGTACTGCGTCCAGCTCTGGAGCCCTCAGCACAGGAAAGACATGGACCTGTTGGAGCAGGTCCAGAGGAGGGCCATGAAAACGATCAGGGGGATGGAACACCTCTCCTATGAAGAAAGGCTGAGAGAGTTGGGGTTATTCAGCCTGGAGAAGAGAAGGTTCCGGGGAGAACTTATAGCAGCCTTTCAGTACTTAAGGGGAGCTTATAAGAAAGATGGGGACAAACTTTTTAGCAGGGCCTGTTGCAACAGGACAAGGGGGAATGTTTCTAAACTAAAAGAGGGTACATTTAGACTAGCTATAAGGAAGAAATTTTTTACAATGAGTGGTGAAACACTGGAACAGGTTGCCCGGAGAGGTGGTAGATGCCCCATCCCTGGAAACATTCAAGGTCAGGTTGGATGGGGCTCTGAGCAACCTGATCTAGTTGAAGATGTCCCTGCTCATGGCAGGGGGTTTGGACTGGATGACCTTTAAAGGTCCCTTCCCATGCAACTATTCTATGATTCTATGATTCTATAGCCATTTAGTCTGGATGCCGATCTGAACTTCAGCTCAGGTTTGCTACTTACTAACATCTGTTCCAGTACAACGTCTGTTTATTAATTGACACTTGAAAAATAATCTCTTTTGCACATAGCCAAGTGATCTCATTAACATTACAGCACAATTTTTCCTTCAGTCATAATCCAGGGATGTTGCTTTTCTTGAAAGAACGCTTTACGTTAGCAGTGGCAATAGTATATTGCTATATAGCTATACACCGGTCTGTTCTAATAACGGAGGTTTGGACACAAAGCTATTTCCTGTTGGTGTGAGGTTTTTTTTTTTTTTGGTCTAATCCCCTGCAAGACCTCAGGTATTGGGTGACAATCTCCATTTCTCCTGTGTCTCCTACTAGTATATACTTTTAACTTTTCACATTTTAGGGAAGGTTTAAGTTTGTAATAAAGCTCTGCAAGATATTCTTTGGCTTACACACAATTTGTGGCTTTTTCTGATTTAAGGGAGGGATTCATCATGGCCATATTTAGACATCAACAGTGCTGACATTTGCATGTGATCTGGATACCTAGGTTCCACTTATAGTCAGTGGGCAGAAATGAACTTCTGGGTCATATCTCATTTACCTGTTTTAGACATCTAAGCTGTAATGAAATGATACGTGGCCTACAAGTGCCTATATCTCTCCGTTATATAAAGTGAGTCTAGATAACTTGCTCAATTATAGATATCTATGCTACTGAACTCTACATTTGGATGAACCCAGCCCTATACGCTCGTAATACAGTTTCTTGGTATTGCAGGGGACTGGAAATAATGACCGAGTTCCTTCTTCCAGTTCAATGTTTTTAAATCTTAAGTGTTTTGGGGTAGGTAGGAGGAAGGTTTTCTTATTTGTTTATTTAACTCTTACGAAATAAGAAAGTGAAAAATATGTGTTCTGGATTCTAAAAATGTTCTTTCCATCTTCTTTGAAATAGATCCACAGCTTAACAGTATAGTGTTGAAATCTGAAATTTTGCAATCTTTTCTGTATTGCTGAGAAAAATACGTTCAGTTTGGCTGAGTAATGAGTCTCTGAAAAGCATGTGCTGCAATATCCATATTTTGTTGCTGTGTTTGTAAAATGTGCAACTCAGGAATGTTGCATCATGAACATTTTTGTGGCTATCATGGCTGTATAGAAGAAAATTTATGGAAGATGCAGATAAACTATCTCATGCTTTGGGTGCATACGATAGCCAACTAATACTATCCTTTTTGAAAGTAAATCTTCAAGTCAAGTCTTATATAGCAAAAGCAAATCTCTAACTGTCTTGTTAGACAAAAAAATGACAAATTTCATATGTGCAATTTTAATTCATAATTTACTCAACTAAGTCACTGTATAAACCATCCCATTTAAACTTGAAACAATGTTCAGTGCCTTACAGAACAAGGTAGAGGGCAGCTTACCTTATGTAAAGACTGGACAGTTGCCCAGAGCTGCAGAATTGGAGAGGCAGCATTTTTAGAGCCAATTTGTGACTGCACTGATTAAATTGCTAATAAGACATTAATTTTTATAACGTATAAATACTTTGTCTCATATTTTTCTGGAATTTTGTGAGACTGTCTTTCATAATAGCTGAATAGGTGGCATTCTAAAATTCTATAAAAATGCCTGGTATTAAAAATGATTTCTTGCAAATGTTGGAGTAGAGGCAGCGAATATATTTTACTCAAGGCAACAAAATGGCTAGGGCTGTCTCTGATGATGCAGATACCGAATATGCATCAGGGACTGCTTACAAGTGACCAGAAAAACAGTAACTGTTTGCCAGAGATACTGCCAAGACTTTTTGAATAAGCTCAAGAATTCCATAATAGATCCATTTGCAGGAAAAAAGACAATATTAATTTTAAAATATTCTCTGTGAATATTTAAAAAGTGTTATCATTCAGGCCTGAAGTTTTGTTGGCTTAGATAACTGCAGATACACAAGAGCTTGGGTAATAAGATATGCCATAGGGTGTGACAGTGCACAAGTTTGATGTGTTAGGTATGAAGAAAATGCACGTCACATTGCCCAACATTGTGTGAACACGCAGCCTTTTGGGCTGGTTCTTGCCTGATGCTCCTGTAAGCGCACTTTTGCAGAGGTTAGCATCAAGCGATAATAAGGAGGGAATGGAGAAGACCATAAGGAACCATGAATGTACAACAGCAGGACCAGACAAACTTGCTACACCTGGGTAATGAGAAGCACAAAGATTTCCTCATCTGTCTCCAAAATGGCAAGAACTCTCCCCTCTTGTACACCACCTTTCAGAATGAGCCAGACACATTGGTGGATTAAAAACCGCAGCACACAGAGGGCTGTGTGCACCTGTGCACAAGCTGCAAACACACAGGCTGAAGAGACTATCAGTAGTTTCCTTCTCACCACCTGTAATTTAGTGCTCGTCGCAATGGCACTGTGGCAAAAACACATGCTTCCCCACCAGGCCCTTAGTCTGCCAGCCCTCCCCAATGGCGACCGCTGCTTCAGCCTGCTCCACGGGAACACTCACTGTCCTCCCTCCACTCTTTCTCCCTAATCCCCCAACCTCAAAGGCTGGCGGTCTCACCCCCCATGCCCTAACAGCTCTAAGTAACTCAAAAACTTACCAGCATACAAAGTCCAAGGTAAGGAAAAACTACTCCATAACTGACTTAAGGCTTGTTCACCACAAGACCGATACTTCATGTTTCCCTTGGTGCCTTGATTTCCCTTCAGTCCTCCTCACTATCTTGTATTTAAATGTATCTAAACAAATATATAGATAATCGCTCACAAAATAAAATAATGCAATACCTTCAAAATAATTTTTAAGGCTACTCTATCAGGGCAGAGTTAAGCAGTGATTATTTGAATATCACCTAATGCCTTAAATAAAGAAGTACTTTTTACTAACTTTCTACTTTCACTAACTTTCTTACTTTTTTAAAACACTGCAATAGCTCATGAAAACAAAATATGTTCAAATCACTAATATATGTTTGCAATTTTTCTGTTTTACTCAAATCATTTTAGATTCTTATACTGAATCCCTTCCTTTGTCTTTCATAAATCATTTGTGGGCAAGTGTATTTTTTAGAGTAGAAAAATATCTTTTTCTAGTCAGGTCAGATAATGTATGTGAGCCTAATTCGGTGAAACTGAGTGTGTACATGAGACTTACTGAGTATTAGAAAATAAAGGGTGTTCTTCAGAGGGGAGAGGATGCCATGAGGACATTGCAAAATATAAGTGAAAAGGAAAATGAGCTTGAGTAGAGTGGTACTACTGCCTTTACTGGCATCTTAATTTTTAATGGTATTCGTCTTGTGAAAGCCTGCAACTCTTAGCTTTAACTTAGCAAATCTTTGTAGTTGCATGATTATTATGTTAAGCGAAAAATATTTGTTTCCAGCCTATAAGAAAAAGCAAGATGGTCTCCACCTTGCAAGTTTATGATTTACATACAGATATATAAATTGCTAAATATGTATTATATTTGTTGGAGGTACACTCAGCTTTTCAGCAAAATTTGGACCATGATTAAGGGAGGCATTTAAAACAAGTAAGCAATAAATGTAGATGTACATTATAGTGGGAACATGACAGTTGTACTTGGGTATATATTACTTTAACATATAAACATGGTGATAAAAATATTCGGCAATTGATGAAGTAATTTTGTTTAAAAACAGGAAGGAGATATAACCCATAGTGATTAAAGGGCGTAGTATAATGTCTTTCTACTTTGCCTAGAGGGGCAGCTGTGCTGGCAGAAGCTTTCACCCCTGAGGGATCAACTCTTGGTGGTAGTTCCTACCAGGGTAAAGCAGGTTTATTTTTATGGGCAGAAATCCACACAAATCCTGCCAACTGAGGCTCCTCAGGAGACAGATACATTTTACGCAACTCCCAGCTGGCCTGAATACCGCAACATCAGCACCTTTACCTTACAGCTCACTTTTCTTTTTTGGTCTCTGAACTAATCAGCTTCTTTCAAGCCACCCTGAGCATGTGTATTTGAGATAAATACAACACTTTTAGCCACCACAGGGAAAAGATTCAGATCAATGTACAGGTTCACTGTAGCTCTACAGCAGGTATTTTGTGCATGTGTGTGTTTTTTTAAAGATGGTAACCTTAGCAGTAACACAAACAGCCTCTCAAAAGTCAGCCCATGGTCCACAACAGAATGGCTCAATCTGCTCTAATCCTTATGCTGCTGCATTTTGGGATTGAAATTAAAGCCAGTGCTCCAGCAATACTGTGCACTCCCTCCGCTTTGAGGGACAGAGGGCTTTTTAGGTAGCTCATGCTACTATGGCTTTCCTCAAAAGCAGGACAGAAAATGAGTCGGTGCATTGCTGGACTGCCTGAGAATTAAAGCCCAGCAGCCTGACAGCTTATATCATGCACCTTTCTTTCTTTCTCTACCTTCAAGGCCTTGTATCTTCTCACTGCTGTCACCAGCCTTCCTACACTTCCTACACTGCTTAAAGAATCACTGCAACACCCTCCAAGACAAGGAATTACCAATTCTCTGAAGGAATTAAAAAAAAAAAAAAAGAAGAAATCAAAAAACATCTTACATAAGCTCTTCTCTCTTTAGAACAAGTGATAGTCTCTCGTGGTTCCCGTTTGCAGCAGAGAGTAGGCAGCCCATTTCTATCCTCAGCAGGGCCCAGGTAAACAGTGCTACCAAATGAAGAAATGAACAGGGATTCCTTCTGGCAAGGTCAGAGGAGCAGATGGAAATGACCCTGGGACCACGAGTTCAACCAAATACAAAAGGTTCCGTGCTCAGTGGGGTTTGGTTAAATAATTCAGGTCCAATCTTTTAGGAACACAAATACAAACCATTCCCTTCTCAATGGGGTAACAGAAACAAACACACAAAGTTAATGAACCCAGCAGGGATTGACCAAACAGTTCAAACTCCCCTTTGGAGCAGCGAGAATAGCTATGGAGCAAACAACCTTAGCCAGTTGGTACTGGAAAACAGAACCTGCTCTGCTTTGGTTGGATGAGTAAAAACTTCCTTGATTATAGGAGTCCTTCATTCTTTAGAGGGCTAAATTTACTATTAAATGCTGATTAAAGAGTCATCCGTTCAGTTCTGACAGATCATGTGCTAAGTCGAAGCAATGGCAGTGAAAAGTCTTCTCCAAGCATTCAATCCCTTTGTTTTCTTACTGGTCCAGAATCTACATCTCCTTACACCCCAGTACATGCAGGTTCCCCTCCTTCAGACCCATGCTTTCTTTCACTGTTCTCCTTGTATGAAACACCCTTCCTTTTTTATCCCTCAGTATCACTATTCCTTCTATGCACCTGGTCACAGAAGTGTTCCAAAGGAGTCAAAAGGATCTTATGGAAAATACATCCACATGTATATATGGTACACATGGCGGATCAATATAGACTGTAAATACCATACTGCAACACTAGCACTTCCTGAAACATCAAACCAATATACCCGCACTTCTTTTTCCAGTGCTTTCTTCCTTTCACCACTTCATCTCCTAGTATGCAGCATGTTGCATATTTCTTCCTATTTTTTGTATGTTTGTATATATACATACAATTATTTCTATTAGAAAACTATCTCCTCACTTCCATATATTCAGTTGCCATAATGAGAAGCAAGTAGATGCTTCCTTGAGACTACACCAGAATGCAAGATTCTCTGCTTATAAAACAACTGTATCTGCTATTCAAAGTACTTATAAAATAGGCTGTTCAGCATACAGTTATAACTTCTGATTTCATCCTCTATGAGTGCTAGTTAGAAGAGAGGATTGATTTAAAAGTAGGATTTAAGCTTCAGTTATTAAGAGATAACAACCTACTTACCCAGGATCCAGTAACACTGAAATTAAAGATCCTAATTTAGGTGGCTAATTTAGGTTTTACAAGACTATTGTGCCGCATACAAAAAATGTTGTGCTTATACACCTGGGATAAAACTGGTAAATGGGGGAAAAGAAAAAAAAGAAAGAAAAAGTCTGTAACTCCCCCACCAGCACACACAGAAGGGAGGGGGGCCAATAATGCAGAAGAATGCATGGTTGCAACGGCAAGGGCCGGCAAGACAAAGAGACTTCCCCTGAAGCCTGAGCTGCCCTTGCAGAACTGCTTCACCACTCTGCAGGCTGAAGAGGAAAGACCCACCACAGCAGGAGAGACGCTGGAGCCGAGTAAGGCAGCCCGATCTGCCTCCCTTATAACAACCAGTGCAACTAAGAAAAGGCAACAGGTGGTAGTAGGCAACTCCCTTCGGAGAGGTACGGAGGCACCCATTTGCCGACCGGACGCACTCTCTAGAGAGGTGTGCTGCTTACCGGGGACTCGTATCAGGGATGTCACTGAGAGACTACCAAGCCCTGTACAATCCATTGACTATTATCCGCTGCTGTTGTTTCACGTGGACGCCAGTGATACAGCCAGGAGCAGTCTGAAGACTATCAAGGACGACAGAGCCCTGGGAGCAGTGGTAAGGGACCCTGGAGCACAGGTGGTTTTTTCATCAGTCCTCCCGGTCAAAGGGAAGGGGTTTGAAAGGGCCAGTCGAATCTGGTGAATCAACAAATGGTTACAGGACTGGTGCCACAGCCAGGGGTTCGGCTACTTAAACCATGGACTTGCTCTGAGAAACCTGGTCTACTGGGGGCTGATGGGGTCCACCTGTCAGAGAAGAGAAGAGCACAGGCTCAGTCATAGGTTGGCCAAGCTGGTGAAGAGGGCTTTAAACTAAAGTTGCCGAGGGAGGGGAACCTCAATCCATCCCACTCCTACCAGTTTGATGTCAGTGCCAGCAAGAGATGCCCAGAGCCTGAAGAAGGATCACAGGTCAGCAGGAGAGCATCTGAAGAGCGGCACAAAGGAACCCCAGCCAGTAAGACAGCTTCATCGGGGGCCCAACTTAAATGCCTCTATGCAAACACACGTAGCATGGGGAATAAACAACAGGAGTTAGAGACGTGCACACGACTGCAGGGCTATGACCTTATTGGCATCACGGAGATGTGGTGGGGTGGCTCCTGTGATTGGAGTGCTGGAATGGAAGGATACAGGCTCTTTAGGAAGGACAGTCAGGGGAGATGAGGAGGGGGTGTCACCCTCTATGTCAATGGCCACCTGCAGTGCATGGAGCTCCACCTGGGGATGGATGGGGAGCTGACTGAGAGCTTATGGGTCAGGATTAAAGGGAGGGCAGGGACAGGGGACATTACGGTGGGGATCTGCTACAGGCCACCTGACCAGGAAGACCGAGCAGATGAGGCCCTCTATAGACAGATAGGAGCAGCCTCACGTTCACAAGCCCTGGTCCTCATGGGGGACTTCAACTACCCCGATATCTGTTGGAGGCACAACACGGCAGGGCATAAGCAATCCTGGAAGTTCCTGGAATATCAGTGATAACTTCCTTCTCCAAGTGATAGAGGAGCCAGTGAGGAGAGGTGCCATGCTGGATCTTATTCTCAGCAACAAGGAGCATGTGAAGCTCAAGTACAGCCTTGGCTGCAGTGACCATGAAATGGTGGAGTTCAAGATCTTTACGGCACCGAGGAGGGCACACAGCAAGCTCGCTACCCTGGACTTCAGGAGAGCAGACTTTGGCCTCTTCAGGGATCTGCTTGATGGAGTATCATGGGATAAAGCCCTGGAGGAAAGAGGCCCCCAAGAAAGCTGGGTAATATTCAAGGATCACCTCCTCCAAGTTCAGGAGCGATGCACCCCAACAAAGAGGAAGTCAGGCAAAAACGCCAGGAGGCCTGCATGGATGGACAAGGAGCTCCTGAACAAACTCAAACACAAAAAGGAAGCCTACAGAGAGTGGAAGCAAGGATAGGTATCCTGGGAGGAATACAGAGAAATTGTCCAAGCAGTCAGGGATCAGGTTAGGAAAGGGGAGGCTTAGGGGAGACCTTATCGCTCTCTACAACTACCTGGAAGGAGGTTGTAGCGAGGTGGGTGTTGGTCTCTTCTCCCAAGTAACAAGCGATAGGACAAGAGGAAATAACCTCAAGTTGCACCAGGGGAAGTTTAGATTGGATATTAGGAAAAATTTCTTTACTGAAAGAGTGGTCAAGCATTGGAACAGGCTGCCCAGGGAAGTGGTTGAGTCACCATCCCTGGAAGCATTTAAAAGACGTGTAGATGTGGCACTTAGGGACATGGTTTAGTGGTCATGGTGGTGTTGGGTTGACAGTTGGACTCGATGATCTTAGAGGTCTTTTCCAACGTTAATGATTCTATGATTCTTAATGATTCCATGAAAGCTAAAGCCCTGATAGAATTAAATCTGGCCAGGGACATCAAGGGCAACAAGAAAAGCTTCTACAGGTACGTCGGGGATAAAAGGAAGACTAGGGAAAATGTGTGCCCTCTCCGGAGGGAAACAGGAGACCTGGTTATCTGGGATATGGAGAAGGCTGAGGTAGTCAATGACTTTTTTGCCTCAGTCGCCACCGGCAAGTGCTCAAGTCTCACCGCCCAAGCCACAGAAGGCAAAGGCAGGGACTGGGAGAATGAAGAGCTGCCCACTGTAGGAGATGATCAGGTTTGAGACCATCTGAGGAACCTGAAGGTGCACAGGTCCATGGGACCTGATAAGATGCATCCACGGGTCCTGAGGGAACTGGCACATGAAGTTGCTAAGCCACTATGATATTTGAGAAGTCGTGGCAGTGCAATGAAGTTCCCGTTGACTGGAAAAGTGGAAACATAACCCCCCTTTTTAAAAAGGGAAAAAAGGAAGACCCAGAGA